>NW_006768851.1:0-88432 GCF_000204055.1 Melampsora larici-populina 98AG31 | reverse complement strand
TGACATATGTAGAGTGTTTAATGACTAGATAGAACCTTACTGACATTATGAAGTGTGAAGGAGAATAGTTCAGCTTTTGAATGAACCAAAAATCGAGTTATTTGGAGCAGAATTGCAAAAGTTATTGAAGTTTTTAGACCACAAAATATTGTCTTCATACTCATGACCCAAATTTCAGGTATTGTTACATGTGCGTTTTTGATGATTTTCAGTGTTTGTTGTTAGTACATAAACCAATATCTGTGTGTAAAATACAAAAAAATACTCATCATGACGCCCCAACATCTAGGAACAAGGTGCATATTTTTTCAGATTTTTAGCTCTCTTCCTGTTGCCTCAGGACTTTTCTATGTCAGTAGTTTTCTTTACCGCCCGGTAAAGATTACATTTGGTGTAGTGATAATAGATATTTCGATAAAGAGAAAAGAGAAATCCCAAGAAGAGAAAAACGTTACAACTTATAAGAGAAGAAGAAAACACTATTAAGGAACAAGGAACAAATAAACACGTAATGCTAAAACAGAAACTAAAAGAAAAATAACAAATTAGGCAAAGTCCTAGTGACTTCCTGACTACTAAGATATAACCGACAAGAACAAAACCCTAATAGTCCTAGACTAACTAAGTTTATGACAAATATGCTCTACCTTATACTACAAGTTCTAACAGATCCTCGCACGCTCCTCCCAAACATCCACCGACGGACCTCGTCCCAAAGAAGGAGATAGCACATGAAACTGACGCAACCAATCATCTAAAGCAGTTGAAATTCTAGTTAAAGGCGTCCAAACATCATCCAGGCCAGAAGCATCACCACCCCGTAGCAAGTATTCATGAACTCCTAACGCCGATCGCCTGTAATTGATGATAAATGAAACAATGCCCGCATCCTGATTTTCCTCTTGAAGACCAACAAAAGGAACATTATCCGGAAAGATTTCCCCGTGAAAGGGAGACAAAAGTGACACATTAAAGACCGGGTGCAAGCGACGAAGTGAGACAGGTAAAAGTAACTCAGCAGCATTACGTCCCACCATGCGTTTGACTTGAAAAGGGCCAATGCGCCTAACATCGAGCTTGTTGGATGGGCGTAAAGTTCGCAAATATTTACGAGACAACCAGACAAGATCGCCCGGAGCATACGTAGCCGCTATCCGTCGTGAACCATTGTAGAAACGTGCCTGAGACTCCTTCGCCTTAGTCAGATTCGCTACTAAAGACAAATGAATCCGCTGCATGTGAGCAACAAAATCGTCAGCTCGAGGAACCCCAGACGATGCAATGAGAGAATTAAACCGCGGATGACTCCCCGTGTAGACGAAGAAAGGTGAGAATCCGGTAGAGGCCGAAGGCGAATTGTTATAGGCAAATTCCGCCAATGGTAACCATTTAACCCAGTCAGACTGATTGTCCGAAACAAAGTGCCGTAAAAAATCCTCGACCAATGCATTAACACACTCAACCTGCCCGTCAGTCTGCGGGTGAAAAGCTGTCGATGGCGCAGGAGAGACATTCAACATTTTCAAAACCGCTGTCCAAAAACGCGACATAAAGGTAGTCCCACGATCTGAAACAATAACATCTGGTAAGCCATGCAAACGAAAAATATTGGAAACAAAAGCAGTCGCTAATTCCTCAGCATTCCAAGATTCCTTCGCCGGAATGAAATGTGCTCCTTTTCCTAGATGATCAACCACCACCATAATCAAGTCAAAACCGTTTGATAATGGCAATTTCACTATAAAATCCACGCCAATCGTCGACCAAGGACGCTCCGGAATAGGCAGCGGAACCAATTCTCCCTGAGGAGGACGGCGATCCACCTTCACTCGTTGGCAGCTAACACAAAGTTTCAAAAATTTCAGCAAATCGTCTCGGACATTCGGCCAACTAAAAGTCCTGGTCAACAAATCAAGCGTTTTCATGCTTCCCCAATGCCCAGCAGCCGTCGACTCGTGCATCTGTCTGAGAACAGCGGTGTGTGCTTCCAGAGGGACATAAATCCGATCCCGCCACCACCATAAGGAATCTTGAAAGGTCAACTGCTTTGGCCGGACTCCGTGAATCAAACTGTCAGTTGCATAAAGACCTTGAAACCAAGATTGAGTTTCCATGGAGGCAGGTAAAAAGGAAGACGGATCCGAACGACCGAAAATCTTGTCCCTGCGTAGAGAAACTGCCTGAATAGCAGTATTCGCCAAATTCCGCATGCCCAACAAGACAACTTTATCCGACACGTTCTTGCCGTCCGTTAAATCCGAACGCCTAGAAGCAACACCCAAACCCCGCCGCAGCGCGGCGGATTTTGGGTTCACGGAGGCAGAGGTGCGATCAAGCCCAGTTTCAAGGCGACCTCACCGCATCGCTACCACAGTGAGAAAAATTCTCAAGGGGACCGCGGCGCGCTTGAGACCATCGCAGCGCGCCGCAGACTGGGTTTTTTTCACTAAATTTGAAAAAAACAAATGGCCGCCAAAAAAAAGTCCAAGCTTGCTTTTAACAGACAAAGTGGAAGGATTCATAGCACAGAATGCATCTGAGAAAGAATTTGAGAAAAGAAAATTCAAGACAGAACTTGAATTTGAGGAGGACAGAGGAGAAAGTTAAGTGGAAAGGGGATTTGATCGAAGGGGTGATAGGATTGGGAGATTGCTAAAGGCCTTGTTCTGTTCTATTACCAAGGATTCAACTCTGAGATAGTGCTTTGGAATCAATATTCTGTTTTGCATTCACTTAAAAGTTGATAAAAATCGATCGATCAAGTTGAACCACTGATTTCCACTTAAACCTTTTACAAATTCTCTTTTTTTTTGGTTCCCTTCATCTTGATTGATTTTCACCACTTTCCAATCACATCTTTGATCGATCCTTTGGTTTCATTCTTGAATGAATTCATCAAACATGTTCTTTGATCTATTGGTTAAGTACAGCCTTTGATCAATTTGTTATACATTTCTGCATTGGTCCGTTACTTTTGTTCTTGAATTGATCTGAACCTCTTCTTCAACCAAAAGACGTTATTAGTATGACATCATTGGCTTTTGAATCACCAATTGTATCAACTTTCCTCAGTATGATTCAGTCCAGTTGATTAAGTATACATCACTGATTGCCTTATATGGTGAAAAAATATCTAGATAGCAGGAAAATCTCATTCAACTATCTTATTTTGCTCTTCGAGCCAAACTGGGCCCCTGGGTTCCCCCTGGGGTCCCGTCAATGGGGCAGCGGCGGGTCGGACCCCAGTAAAAACCGGGACCCGGCGCGCTTTTATCCCAGTGCCACTTCAGTAGACTGAGGGTGCGGCGGGACCCCCGCGCTGCCCCAGTTTTCCGCGGCGGGGTTTGGGTGTTGCTAGAAGTAGGGTCAGCCGGATTCAATTTCCCAGGAGTGTGAAGAATTTCAAATTGAAACTGCCCTAGAAAAGACGCCCAACGAGCCTGAGAGCATCCGCACTCGTGCGGTAAATCGGGTGCGGTAAGGTTAAATTTAACGCAACCGCGGGGTCTTTTCCACACCGGTGGAAAATTAGCCCCGCGGTAGTTAACTTTTGATCAATTTGTGTTAGCAAATCGGTAAATTTACCGATTGGCTAACGCATGCATTAACACACATCGCGACTAGCTGACAGCAACTTCGACTCCAAAAACGAGACTCAACCCAACCTCCAACACCAAAGTCAACCCACACCTCCTTTTCACCTTCCACATTCACCTTCCACACACGATGAAATCCAAGCCTCACAGTCACATGAACTAAATCAAGAACAATCAATGCTGATTCATGTTGTTTCAATCTTCAATTTTTGGTGTTTTTTAATTAAAATAGCTCGATCAGATATCTTCAACTTGACTTCATACCAATCAGATGAATATGTAGAATGTCAACATTCATATAGCATGTACAGTTCAAATGAAAGAAAATCAACATTCAAAGACTAATCATGGGGGACTTTCAAGATCAAGTGATACAAATCATTAAGAAAAGTTTGGATTTGTTCAGATCGTTCAGATCGTCAATTTTTCTTTTTTAACTTTGAATCTTTAATATTTTCACAAGATCATAATTGCATGTATTCAGACTCATTAAAGGCTTGATCAATGTAGTCAAGCGTTTGGTTTTTGAACTTGAATTGATCAATTGAGTTGCTGAACAAAGTCATGTTGACTTTGTCCTTTTAAATCAAAATTGCTGATCAGGTAGATGAACAAGTATTGGATCTATGTAGATGGAGAATGTGAAAGCAACTTCAGTCCTCCAAAGAAGCGGACAGTGGCTCTATCATATTAACACTTGTGATGAAAGCAGGTGATTAGTACTTGAAAAATCAAAATGTTACCTTACTGCATGACCCGTGTGGAGCACATGCATTATCTGTAAAGTTGTAACAGTTACAGCACTGCTGATGCAAACGAGTGGGGAATTTAGTCGAGTTAAGTAATTTTTTACTTAAAGTAGGGTTTGTTACCGTGCGTGATCAAGTTAACAACCGCAAACCAGTGCGGATGCTCTGATGCGGCGTTTAATCTTGAGCGCTCATGAAATACCGAAGATTTGCATGATTGGACAAGACAGCCACCGGTTCTTTGGACCCTAATAACCAAGCACGTCACTCCTGAAAACAAGCAATGATTGCACCTAATTCCTGGTCATGAATCTGCCAATTCCTCTCGGAAGGAGTTAATTTCTTCGAATAGTACGCCACTGGTCTTAATTCACCCAAATCTGAATATTGTGATGAGATTCCTGAAAAGGCAAAACCAGACGAATCAACTTGTAAAACTCGTTTCCGATTAAAATCAAAATGTAGCAAAAACGGCGACTCAGCAAATAGTTTCCTCAAAAGATCAAAAGCAGCCTTAACCCCAGATTTCACAAGACCTCATTTAACGTCAGCTGAAGCAACGGTCAAGTCAGTTAGCGGAGACACTATTTGAGAAAAGGCAGGGATAAAACGCCGATAAAAATTTGAAAACCCCAAAAAACGCCTCAAATCAGCGAGATCCACTGGATAAGGCCATTCCGCCAAGGTAGACAACTTCTTCGGATCCATACGCAGACCGTCGGTAGAAACAACAAAACCTAGAAAAACAACCTCTTTAACAAAAAACTCACACTTCGCAGGAGAAGCTGTCAAACAATGTTCTGATAACTTAGCTAAAATGTTCCCAATATGGACCGCATGTTCTTCCTCGGTTTTTGAAAATATCAAGATATCATCAATAAAAACAAAACACGAGATATCCAAGAACTCGCGCAAAACCCATTGAATAAACCTCTGAAAAGTAGCAGGCGCATTAGCAAGTCCAAACGGCATGACAGTAAATTCAAATAAACCCCAAGGTGTCCTAAAGGCAGTTTTCCATTCGTCCCCTTTTTTAATTCTGATCAAATGAAAAGCTGATTTCAAGTCAATTTTTGAAAAAAAATTGCAACCTTTAAGTTGATTTAATAACCAAGACATGACTGGTATTGGATAACTATCACGTTTAGTTATCTTATTCAGACCGCGATAGTCAACACACGGACGATTCTTCTTACCAGGCACTTTAACAAAAAAAATTGGTGCAGCAGCTGATGAAGAAGAAGGGCGAATGAAACCTTTACCTAACATCTCGTCAAGATATTCTCTCAATTCAAGTTGCTCAGATTGGGCCAGATTGTAAAGACCTCCGAATGGGGGATCACAATTTGGTTTGAGATCAATTGCGCAATCAAAAGAACGGTGAGGGGGGAGTACAAATTCCTGTGGAAAGAAAACGTGTGAGTATTTGAAGCAAGATTTAGGAAGTTTAGAAGGAAGAAGAGGAGTATTGAGATTATTGATGATTTGAGAATTTGAGGACGACGGAATTTCAGGTGAAGAGGAAACTGTGGCTGCAATGGAAGAAACAGAAAAAGAGGGCATCCCAGATTCCGACTCACAAGAAACTACAGATAAAGACGATTTGCTCATTGACGCGACAACAACTCCATTGATGGCCAAATAAACACCATTCTTATCACAAATAGCCAAAGCTCCAACACTCTTCATCCAAGGTAAACCTAAAATAACATCTTGACCATGAATTGCTGTAACACCTAATCTCGCAGGTAACTTGATTGATGTTAAAGAACTTGATCTTGCCGTTAAAGTACCAACCCACTCCTTGTCAACAACACCACTAGAACCAGCCGAACCATCAAAACCAAAACACCTCATTGGTTCTCAAGAAGTTGTCTTGATCCGATGTTTGAGTACCAAATCATGACTTATCAAATCAGCCATCGCACCTGTATCAATAAGCGCCATTACAATGACTGGGGAACCGAGATTGGATAACGTAAATGGAACAATAAATTTTCCATTAGCCGCCTTACAGGTATCAATTCGGATTGAACTGATATCAACAAATACCTCAGATTGAACCAACTCCGGATAAATGATCTCATTCATCGCTGAAAAATATTCAGACATAAAATCATTGACCTCCAAAGTCTGTTTTTGAGATGAGTTAATAAAAGCAACCGAATTGATATTGAAGTCTTCGTTATGTTCAACTTGTTCTTCTGACGACTGAATATTGATTTGAGAAATTGGTTTGATGTTGAGAAATTGTAATTTTTCCTGTAAAGTTTTGTTCTGATTTGGACAAACACCTTTAGCATGAGAACCTTGAAGATCATAATCCTTCAAACACTTAGCACAAATCTTTTGTTCTCTACAAGCATTCATGATTTGAAAGAAAATTGACGGCTTTCCTTTGCTTGATCCGACAGTAACAGCATCCACGTCCATTGGGACAGCTTGATCTTGACGATGAATTTGAACTTGAGTTGGTCTGAATTGGTGAACATGTTGAGAATCTGGCTTGTGATGCTTTTTGATATAAGACAAATGAGTCGGTGGTAATTCAGATAATTCTTGAACAATCTCCAATGCTTGTACTGCCAATAACATCTTATCTTGTAACAACCTACTACCAATCCAGCCTTGTAATCGAACCGCTTCTGCATAAATATCCGGATCCAAACCTTTCACATATTTCAGAATTGCATCTTCAGGTGATATACTGACATGAATGACCAATGATCTGAATCTAGAATTATAATTGACAATAGTGCTTGAACCTTGTCGACAGTTGTCCAAATTCTTCCTATTGGTACAATCTTCATTCTTGTCCGCAAAGACAATTTTCAATTCTTGCAAAAATGCCGGAAACGATGATAAAGGTCCTAATTTATAATCCAAAGCCTTCAAGTCATCAAAACATCAAACGATCCTGATCCTGCCGCATTTTGTTCCAACAAAGAGTTGAACCAATAACTAGCAGTAGATCGAGGTTCAAACAAAGTCGACAACCAATTGATTTTGTACTTATCATCCTTAGTCGCGAAAAAGCCTTCATTATCTCTCATTTCTTGATAAAAATCCTGAAAGAAAGATTTCAGATGAGCAGCCGTACCACCAAAACGAATATTGTTTCGAAAACGAGGAACTTGAACATTTTGATTCAAATTTGAAAAAGCACTCGGTGGTTGATAACACTGCAAATATAATGTATTTTTCCGAGGTGAAAAATGATTACATCTATTTCACAAAATGATTAAAAATGCATTAATTCTGCATTAATTCTGCATTTTTCGGCATTAATTCTGCATTATTAATCATTTTATGCATTAATGTCAATCATTTTTCACCTGGGTAAAATACATTATTCTCGCAGTGTAAGGCGGCCTTTGAAAGAACTGATGATGATTATTAGTGAATTGAGGAATTTGTGAGTTTTGTCGAGGTTCATATTGTGGTTGAGGATGAAATTGATGCATAGATGGAATGTTAATCGGTTGAATATTAACTGGTTGAACTTGAACTCGATGAGAGTGAAATTGAGTAGGTTGATTATGAAGTTGAGGCGGATAATTAGGAGGGAATTGAGAAAAAGAAGGTAAATGAGGAATAAAATATTCTGGTTGATTAGAATGAGAAAAAGTTTGTTGTACATTCGGAGGGACTTGTTGTTGATGCGGAGGAACATCTCTTTGAATATTAAGAACATTAATACCTTGAGTCAAATCTTCTACCAATGCTTGTTGATGTTGTCCTTGATTCAAATTATTAGCTTGAAATTGTTGATTTTCATTCTGACTTAATCTTTGATTTTGATCAATCAAAGAGTTCATTTGAGCATTTGATAGTTGAAGTTGTAATTGATGAACTTGATCTTGTAATTGTTGAACTTAATTTCGAGATTGAGGCCTAGGATCAGGTCTCACACTTTCCATATCGAACAAAGAAGAGACATCTGTAGCACCAGTTCTGGGATTCCATGGATCCATTATCTTCAAATATTGGAATAAACGGATGAATTCGGTGAACCTTCTTGTGAATCTCTTCTTAATAAATGAAAACTTTCAATAAATTCTAATAACAAATAATGATTAAAGGTTCTTTCAAAATGTGAATCAATTGATATCAAACCTTGACTAGTGAATGGACTTTCTTCTGGATAATCAAAATATGGTAATTCAGAAAAAGATTCTAACAATTGTTGCGATGAAAATAAAATAATTGGATGAATATATAATTGTTTGAAAGCGTGATTAAAATCAATCCTCCACATACAAAATCATGAGAAAAAGAACTTTAATAGGAAAAAAAAATTAAATTTTGAAGATCGAAATATAAATTGTGATGGGGAACCTTGTATCTGTCAGATACAAGTCAAAGTCTGGTCTTGAACGTATAAACCCGTTCTGGTCTGGTCTAAGGAAAGTCTGGTCTTTGAAAAGCGAGAAAAGATAATAGATATTTCGATAAAGAGAAAAGAGAAATCCCAAGAAGAGAAAAACGTAACAACTTATAAGAGAAGAAGAAAACACTATTAAGGAACAAGGAACAAATAAACACGTAATGCTAAAACAGAAACTAAAAGAAAAATAACAAATTAGGCAAAGTCCTAGTGACTTCCTGACTACTAAGATATAACCGACAAGAACAAAACCCTAATAGTCCTAGACTAACTAAGTTTATGACACTTTTCTCGCCAAATGCCTTGAACAAGAAGCTTACAACAGAGATTAATAGGTAGCTCAAGTGAGCCAAGCCAAAGGGTTCATCCAGGTATACCACCCAAACTTGAACTACGAGATTCGAGTTCAGCGATTACCTAGAGGTGAATTGTATTGAGTTGAAGCTTTTATAGTTGATGATTTTCTACCATAGGTACAATGATAGAATTATATTTCTACCTACATATAATAAAGTAAAGTAATTTAAGAAAAAAAAAAGGTTACCACACGTCCTCTTCCGTGCCTCTTCCACATTCAAGTCAAATCTCTGTTTTCGGGCCTGTCCCACCTCGTGATGTAACGCATACTATGTAAACTTGCCCATCGGAGCTGACTGCAACATAGCAGGGAGCCACACCATATCTTTTCCCTTGCGAGTAACTGCGTACGATCCCCCACGCCGTGATGTAGCACTAGACCCGTTCCAAATTTCGTTCACCGCGGTGCAGGACCCTATCCATGGAGCAGGGATCAGTCAATACGTCGCTGAATCGAGCAATGAGCAAACAGATTCCCGTTGCAAACCTGTGACCGCTGATCACAAACGTGTGATCTCTGCCGGGTCTCCAGCAAGACCCCTAGCTTCTTCGGCAAACAGTGTCTATTCGAGCTTTACAGTGTAACCAATGACCTGGCACAGCATCTCGATGCGGTCTGTTGCCTATTCATGGTTTGTCGGACAGGGTCTTAGATTGGAATGTGTGTATTTCCATCCAGGGTCCACTTGGCAATGCGTATCGCTGACACCTGGAGCCAGTGCAAGCCGTAATTGTTGCGCTTAGTCGGGACTCATCAGCAAGCCGCTGCCGCCTATAAATGGCAACTCTTGTGCTTCACTATAGGCACTCCCATTGCCATCCATTCATTTCACTGCCTA
Source organism: Melampsora larici-populina 98AG31 (assembly GCF_000204055.1). Classification (NCBI taxonomy): domain Eukaryota; kingdom Fungi; phylum Basidiomycota; class Pucciniomycetes; order Pucciniales; family Melampsoraceae; genus Melampsora; species Melampsora laricis-populina. The sequence continues at coordinate 78,504 of NW_006768851.1, read as the reverse complement.
CTCTATTTAATTTCACTGCTTTGCACACCAACACGCATTACGCTCTTTTCCGCTCCCTTGCTATTTAATAACAATTGACGCACCTGCCTCACTTTCATTACTTCGTATTACCATACCCTCTATAATGTCTAACGTCGCTCGTCGTTCACAACCTGCCTATTCATCCGGAGTTTTCGAGGTTACCGAAGAGGTTAGTCATGGCTATGCTGTACATGCCCAGCCGGAATGCTTACCGCATATGTGATTGCAGATCGCTAGCACTCTCGTGGCTCAATCTGGTTTTCGCACCGTTCATTCCGGTCTCAATTGCGCCGGAATCGATGGTCAGTCAGCACTGGAACATCCAATCCTATTGTCGGCTTATTCTGGCTTGGGAGTCGGTTTGAGCGTTTCCGAGATGTATGCGTTGAAGTGCAAGGTTATTGCTCCAAACAATGCTCAGCCCCCCCATTTCATTCACGAGATGAGTCATCACATTCACGTGGGCAATTCAGAGACTTTCCCTGGAAATCTGGTCGACAATACGTCGATAAGCTCCATCGGTGTGATCACCGAACGTCGCACCCTGATTGAAAAGCCTTATGGTGGTAAGCCAACGACGGTGTGCATTGTCAGGCACACTGATTGGGATCCTACTGTAAGCTCACTCGCTTGTGCTCAGGTTTAGGTCGGATGCTGACTCCTTGACTGCAGACTTCGGCCAATGTTGAGTTTAACATTGAGTACTGGTGTCGTCCAGTCAGAAACCTCATCAAGACACAGAATTTATTCCAGCGTGGACGGGAAGTGTCCTTAACAGGATTTATAACGGGTCGTGACCGAAGCCGTCACCTTTTGCAGGTTGATGTGAGTCCCGACGATCATCGCTTATGCACCGTACATTGCTCATGCTCGCTCTCACGTCATAGGTGTATTCGGTGTCCGTGGCGACCGGCCACGAAAACATCAATTCACCATCTCCCGGAGGTGCAACCGGCCAATCACGTACCACCAGAGCTGGTCAAATTAGGCTTCCTAGGTTCGTGAAACTCTCTTTATTTTGTTTCGCCAACTAACATTTTCCGTTTTAGACCGGACGAGCAAGGCACTGCGTATGAGCCGCCGTCATCTTCGCCTACCGAATCAACCCGGACGGCGGCGATTAGTGAATCTCACTTCTTGCCGTTTGTCGAGGCATCGGGATCCTCGGCCGTCCCTACGCCTGTTGATTCCCCAGAACAACCGATAAACGCGGGTTCGCTGGTTGGGTACGTTCACTGCCTAAATGCGAAATCTCCTTTGGGTGACTAATTTACGGATATTTTGCAAGAACAGTATCCTCCAAGAGTTAGATCCCGCCGGTGCCTCCACTGATGCCAACGGAAATGTGCGACAGTCTGCACGTGCAAGCGCCAATTCCAACGGCAAACGCCCACGGGGTAATTGATCTATGTTTTGGCGGTTATCATGTTTGGGAGGGGTTTTGAACGTCCACTGCTTGCTACCTGGTTTTGTGTATCCCGAGGTGTTCCCCGAGCCGTACTATTACTTTCTTTACCCAAACCTCTATTCTATAACTCTGTTTCACTGTCGATTTCTCACTCCAATGTTCTAGGTATCGGTCTATAATTAGTCTGCCTGGCATATCAGAGTCTCACTGTCACGTAGTGAGCTATGCTCAAGGACCTGAATCATGTTATATGCCATAACTCAAACTGTCTTTCTCTATCAATGTCTGTTTTCTTGGAAATAAAACCCTACTGTCATTACCGTAAGAAAATTTCCCATACGACCTCCGCCTGACTACTTCGGCTCTGCAACGGCAACATTGACAATGTGAGAAAAGGTTTTCAGGTCTGTTACTTCACTTGCGACAAGGCCAGTAGCAAAGGGTGATGCTTTCACAAGTCATGTGTCACTAATGTGAAAGCTTCATGGAGTCAAACGCCCATATCAAATGAAATGCTGTGACGTGACACCTTCCGCAGATGGTATTATGTAGAACACTATGTCGTCCTGTTTACCAATTTGATGCAATCTCAAGTCCAAACCATGACATTGATACATCTGCCCGTTTTAATATTGCATTACTTCCTCTGCGGGGCCACTTTACAACCATCAGTACGACTAACGGCCGCCCATTCTCGAATATTTCCATTGTACGCGGGTTCACCTATGTACTGCGGGAAAGCTGAACGCAGCGACTCTATTCCGATCAACGACGCTGATAGATCCTCTCATTCAATGACTGGCCGTCGGTCACGTGGACGACCACGGGGCTCGTCGAGGGTCACGTCGAGCGCAAGTGAACGAGGTCGTGGTGAAAACCAAGGCCGCGGAAGCGGACGTAGTCGAGGGCGAGGTCGCGGACGCGGTGCGAACGCCGAGCCAATTCAAGAAGGTGCTGTAGCCAGTAGGGGCGGACGAGGCCGGCGACGTGGCAGAGGCCGCCCTCGAGGATTGCCACGCTTACTTCCAGCACCGAGGAGGCCAAACTCGGGTTTCGCTGTGTCAAGAGACTCACAAAATACCGAGGCGTCAATCACGACCAGATTGGCTATTGAAATTCCTCACAGACTGAGCCACTGTGATGACGTATGCACCGGCTGCAATGCGTTACACTGGAAAGAAGAGCGACCGGACAGCGCCTCAAAGTCAGAACCTTATGCATATCGCGAATGTTGTCAGAAGGGTCAAGTACACCTACCAGCCGAGTATGCGGGCATGAATGTGACGCCGCAGTTTGTCCACGACTTGCTAACGCATGATACGGACGGTAAGCTATGGTTTTGACTCCTTCGCCGGCCAAACTGACATTGTTCTTGCAGCCGCAAGGGAATTCAGAATGAACATCAGGCGATACAATAACGCCTTGTCGTTTACGTCTCTCGGCACCGATATTGACAACTCTGTGAATGGTCCCTTGGGCGTTTATACTTTCAGGATTCATGGGGCCCTCCATCATAACATTTCAGGGCTACTGCCTGATGATGGAAAGCGTGCGGCCTTTTCGCAAGTGTACGTGACGGGGGACGGAGGTCACGAGGAAGTAGTTGATAGGGCAACTCGGAGATCTAATCGACTCAACAATGATGCCGACCTCGACAATCAAACCCAGCGTGCGAGGACTACACCGTTGAATACAACAATTATTGAGAGGTTTATGAAGTTCTTCTATGAGGTCAACCCCTTCGCCCGAATGTTTAAGTACGCCGGCAGTATTATTGCAACCAATCCGGATATTGCAATGAAGCTGAAATCAATGGATTTGCATAACCGTGACGCCCATCGTTACAACTTCCCAACCGCGGACGAGGTCGCCGTGATTATGGAGGGTGATGACTTGGTTGGGGAAAACACTCGGGACATCATCCTGTACCGTCAGGAGGGTGGTTTAAAGCCAATATCCGATCTACATACCTCTTACCTTGCGCTGCGATACCCGATACTGCTTCCTTATGGAACACAGGGTTTTGATGAGCACTATCGGCAGCCGGGTGTCGCGAGTAAGTCAGAGTTACAGTCATACGTGAGTATCGGTGTGGTAACACTAAACAGACTTTATGATGTTTTCTAGGACGGCACGGAAAGATCACGAATTTGGAGTGGTTCGCGAGGATTTTGTTCTCGAGACCGTCCGTCTTTTCGGCTATTCTCGCGGCGGGACGTCTCTTTCAGGAGGTTCTGGTCGATATGTATGTCTGTGTAGAATATTGGCGACTGCAATTCTTGAGAAATAATCAAGTCAAGCTCAGATCTGCTATGTATAATGGAGTCGTTGAGGCCTTAGGTTCTCGCGATTTATTGCCTTCCAAAGCTGTCATTCTTCCGTCGACGTTTACTGGAGGTGCAAGGTACATGAATGAACTTTATCATGATGCAATGTCTTTAGTGAAAATACATGGGAAACCTTCCTACTTTATCACGATGACCACGAATCCAGCGTGGCCGGAGATCGTTCGAGAACTCGGACCTGGGCAGACGCCACAAGATCGACCCGATTTGATTGCGAGAGTCTTTAACTTGAAGTTTGAAGCTTTGCTCGATGATGTAGCAAAGCGGTCGAGGTTTGGCAAATGTTTATCCTATGTGTACACTATTGAGTTTCAGAAGAGAGCTCTCCCTCATGCCCACCTGATACTGATTATGGACAAGGATTCTACGCCGAGGACAGCGCAGAAGATTGACTTACAAGTATCAGCTGACATACCAGATCCTATCACCCATCCACGTCTACACGCTTTAGTTTCACAACATATGATTCATGGCCCGTGTCGTAAAAGAGCGTGTTGGAAGAATAATGCATGCAAATACGGGTATCCTCATGAAAAGAGAGAAGTCACCACCGTTTCAGAAAACTCGTACCCTACTTACAAGCGTCCGAACAACGGGAGAACAATTGAAAAGAATGGTCGGATTGTTTCGAATTCCGATGTCGTTCCCTATAGCCCGTACTTACTCTTGAGGTATGAATGTCACATCAACGTGGAAATACCGGTAGGCATCAAAGCCGTGAAATATCTGTATAAATATATATCCAAGGGACACGACAGATCAGCCGTTAGTTTCACGCAAAACGATGAGACGCTTAGTTACCTAGATGGAAGATACGTGAGCGCGGCCGAAGGTGAAGTATTTCTCTTGAACACTGCACTGTTTTCATTGTTGACAAATGATCTGGAACAGCGGCTTGGAGACTTTACGCTTATGCCATCGCGGGGAGGTATCCTGCCGTGCAGCGTCTTGCGTTGCATTTGGAGGATGCACAGAACGTAGCCTGGGTGGACGAAGATCAATTACAAGAAAATATTGAGAGTGGTCGGGCTGCTCGGACGACGTTGACTGAGTTTTTCCGCTTGAACAGAGAGGATCACCTCATCGAAAAGTCCAATGTCCGGGCCAGGACCTTGCTCTATAGCGAATTTCCTAGCCATTTCACATGGAATGAAAAGAAACATGAGTGGCATGACCGCGTCAATGTAACGGGCACCGTATCGCGGACGTACTTCGCATCCATTCACACTGGAGAGAGGTATTATTTGCGTCTGTTGCTTGGACATGTGCGTGGACCGACAGGGTTTGATGACATCAGAACCGTGGATGGCGTGGTCTTCAACACGTATCGCGAAGCGGCAAATGAATACGGCCTGTTGTTGGGGGATGAGCATTACGCAGCCTCCATGAAAGAAGCAGCGTCTTGGCAGACAGGGGGGCAGCTTCGAAACTTTTTCGCTCTCCTCTTGAAACACTCACCTCCAGCAGACCCGATGACACTGTGGCTTACAAACAAACATCACTTGAGCGATGATTGCGAACGTGATATTACGCGGCTACATCCCAATTTGCAAGTGGACCAAGCTACGATTGAGGCTCTTGGATTACATCGGCTTAGACGCTGTCTACAAGAGATGGACATGTCACTTGGTGAGGCAGGCTTACCTGAAGAGGATATGGAATTGCTTTGCTATTTGGGCGATCTGTATCAGCCTGGCACCGGCGTGGAATACACTGTTGAGGCCAGCCAAGCAGCACTGACTACCGCAATGACGCAGATGAACGACGCGCAGAGAACTGTGTTTGAAGCGGTCACGAGCTGTCTGAGCCAGCAATCTGGCGGTTTGTTTTATCTCGATGGCCCCGGAGGGACGGGAAAAACTTTTGTATTAAATGCTCTGTTACATCACAGTGTGGTCAACGATATTGAAACCGTGTCAGTGGCGTCTTCCGGGATCGCTGCGTTGCTTCTCCTTAAAGGTCAGACAGCGCATTTGGCTTTGAAGGTGCCCCTACAAGTGGACAACACGATAATGTGCAACTTCGGCATTGGCGATAAAACTGGACAAAGATTGAAAGCGGCTCGGTTTCTGGTTTGGGATGAAATTGCGATGCAAAATATCAATGTAATCGAATGTGTTGATTGCAGTCTGAGGGATTTGAGGGGTAGCTGCGAATCCTTTGGCGGACTGTGTGTGCTGTTTTCAGGGGATTTCCGGCAGACACTTCCAGTGATTCCGCGGGCAAGCATCGCTAGACAGGCGAGGGCGTCTTTGAAAAACTCAAAGCTGTGGCCTGAAATTACCAAGTACGCTCTCGATGTTAATGTCAGATTGAGGAAACTCCCCGGTCAATCGGACCAGGAGGTCGATGCAAACATTGCTTTCGGAAAGTGGCTGTTAGCAATTGGCAGTGGGACACAGCAAGAGAATGATCACGAGTTCGTCGACATTTTGCAATGTAACGTACACTTAACAAAAAATGGAGAAGCTTTCGACAGGGAGTTGAACGTAGAGCATTACAATCAGTTGAACAGTTTGATCAAGGTTGGCAACTGGCGAGAGTTAAGCGACTATTACTCGGAAAGATGCATACTGACGCCGCTGAATGATGATGTTAATGCAATCAACAACAAAATATTGAATCACGTGGAAGGTGTCGAGTCGGAGTATTTGTCGATAGATAACATGGTCGAGGACTATGTCGAGGAGGTTTCGCCTGAAATATTGAATTCTTATAGTCTGGCGTCTTTCCCAAGACATAGGCTGACGATCAAGCCAGGGGTGGTCATAATTTTGCTTCAAAACTTAAATTTGGCGCAAGGTTTATGCAATGGGACAAGATTAGTAGTAACAGAGTGTGGCAAGACTTCTCTACGCTGCCGGATTGTTTCTGGTGCGCAAAAAGGTAGCATGCTGATGCTTCCAAAAATCAAATCGTTACATTCTGGCGACGGCGAGTTTGCTATACCCTTTTATCAATATCAGTTCTCAGTCTCATTAGCGTTTGCCATGACCGTGAACAAGGCACAGGGGCAAAGTCTCAACAAGGTCCTGGTGGCACTTCCGAACAACGTGTTTTCGCACGGTCAACTATACGTGGCTTTGTCCAGGTGCACCAGCTCGGCAAATGTCACAGTGTCATTGACGCCAGGGAGGGGTAATTCAACTTTGAACATTGTGAGTAAGGCTTTTTTGAGTGCTTCACAAGGCCATGATTCGCAGCATGAAGCGATCATGGAAGATCAACCCGTGGAAAGCAGTGACGATGATTCATGGGGTCTCAATGATGAAATTGAGTCAGATGAATGGGAAGCCTATTCAAATGAGGATGAAATGTTAGAAGACTGAGTAAGTGTCTTAGACCCTTAATGTCTGGGGAGGCACATGGCTAACAGTCATTCCTTTGACATGTCTTAGCACTAACCTCGACGTGGTGGCCTTTGTGGAGGAGAAGGAGACATGGGTTCAATGAAAGGCAGCTTAAACGTATTCATTGATGACAGCGTATTCAACATTAAAATGCGTATCAATAATACTGTGAATATCTATTATGCTCAATCGCTTGGGCAAGTATGGCAATCTTGTGTAGTGCGTGCTGAGGGGCTCTAGGGCTGGGCGCGGTAACCAAGTGGCTCATTGAGCCAATGTCTAAACAGCACTGATTGAGGGCGAGCACTCGAAGCCGAGGTCGCAGCGTGACGTTTAAACCACAGGTATGCAACTGCCTACGATAGTGTAGTGCTCAATCTGTTGTTGCGCGAGATCAAAGTTAAGTTTGGTAAACAATTAACTTTGATAAGGAACTAACCTGGGCAACGAAACTAGATGTCTCTTTGTCCTTCCCGATGAGACTCGCATTGATGCACACAGTGACACCAACGTCCAGTTCGCCCCAGTACGAGGGGAGGGGAGTGTAATGTCGAAAGTGGTTCTGCCGTGGCCCGGCGGTCTCTGTGAAGCATAGGGATTTGTGAGTGCAATGCGAAGAGATGTTTAAAGTGGATTAACTCACTAGAGGATCAACATAGTCATGTTTCACGACAACGACTGCGTTCCAGGGCATGCCCATTCTCGTGCCCTCCTCGAAGTGTACAGACTTGACTTGACCAATAGCGCTCAGGTGTGCTCTACCTGCGAGGTTGTCGAGTGAAGATGCAAAGGGTCCGACGTCGACCTGACTCATTGCATTGTGTCGAAGCATCGGCCTTTTGGTAGTTGGATCTTGACCGAATTGTCCAGTGATTGTATAAGTAGTGTCACGTTGGAGCACACTCTCATCACTGCAAAAAGTGATCGCCGCCATGCGTTCAAAGTCGAGATGCCCGTCAGCTTGGCCAAGTACTAGCACAGTCTCGGCCTGGTGCCATCCGAGCACACCGGGTGTTCGCCGGGTAGACTACATGGCGTACGTCAGTAAACAGGGAAATGATACGCTTAATGATCAGACTGACGACGCTGGTGACGGGGAGGGTGGCCGTGATTAGGACTCCGGATCGCATTTTGTGGAGTAATTGGGGCGAGGTTGATTTAGGGCGTGTAAAGATTAATTAAAATAATGGCCTGAGGAAGTGTTTGGTTTGATTTGACGGTATAATTGTGCTTTTATAGTGGTGGAAGCTGTGTGTCGGGAATGATAATCAGTGGCTCTCATTGTGTCGGTGGATGGTGAAGGTAATGCCTTGCCCGCAACGTAGGCTGGGATTCGTCTGGTTTCAGTAAGGAATGAGAAGGGTCCTTGACAGTAAGCCCGTAAGATTGCTCTACGTGTTTGAATTCATTGGGGGGAAGACAGCGGTACTACGACTGGATATTGAACAATCTCATATGCTTGGGTTCAAGGAGCGGGCCGGGAAAGACAGAAGGTGACACAGTTTACATGAGCAATGTGGTCCGATGTGGCCTGGAAATTGGCATTGGAGCATTGGCATACACGCGAAAATCGGTTTTGGGCTGTTCACTTGGTCAACGATTGGGAGACGTGGGGGGTCAATGTGCAGGGAGGTTGCGAGGGTAGCCTGCGCCGACAATGGGACCCAGTATGAACGCATCAATTGAGCCTCAGACACCGATAGTAGACAAAGTGCCTCATTGTGGTGGTGTATGCTATAGGGTTTGTATTACATGCAACAGGTGATGATCGGGATGAAGGCGGACACGATGAGTATGTCAGCAATACAATGTATGTCATACACAATCCAAGGGCGGAGCCATTGTTCTACGAAACACTTTGGTGTGGTGTATAGGGTGCAATAGCCTCATTGGTACTCTAGGCGACTTTTGCCAAAGGCGTGATCTCTATGGACGTTTTGGAAATAATTGTTTGCGTAATGACCATGAAGACGGTCTCATGCGGTGATTTTTGTTGGTCCAAGTTTAGTACCGCAACGATGTATCCTAAAACGTGTCAGGTATTAGAGAAAGTACTACGTCTGTGGATTGTTACGATGAACTCACGGTCGGGGTCTGGGATGTCAGGAGCAGGTTGTAGTGTAAAAACAAGGCTTGAGGCACGAGGTGATCCAAAATCACGAATTCGAAAGGCATAATTGTGCCACAGATGCATCCTGGTAGTGACTCCAGTTTCGAAGATAAACAATTTCGATGGTTCGATATCTGGCACGAGAAATTGTCAGCAACCGCACAACATTGAGAACGAGATGGAGTGCGTGTTGGACACACATTGTAGGAAGTGACTGTTTAACACATTCAAGAATTGAGGATCGCTCAATGGAGATACGGGGTGTTCAGCATAGTTTGTGGCAGACATCAGGGCTATGAAGCGTGACAGGAAGCTTGGTTGGTGTTGAGAGCGAATAATTGGATAGCTTATTTCTCTTGCGCAGATAGGCAATTGCTTTATAGTCGTCAAATGGTGCAAAGATGAGGCGAGTTGCAACGTGAAAGGTCGTGGTTAGATGACGTGGATAAGGGTCCATTGTCGTAATTCGAATTGACTTCGCATTAGAACTTCGTTTGAGATTAAGGGTTCGTCGTGGTTCTCCCTACAAGGGTTAAGGTGATTGATCTGTCCGTTGGTCTATTGATATCCAAGGGCATCGTGATGTCAGGTCATGCAGTGCTAGTGGTGGTAGTCAACGGGGTGGTCTGAAACGCAGACAATGTTGAGTGGCCTCCCTGAACATGGCGAGAGACACAGCTAATGTTTGGGCAGGACAATGTGTGGCCTATTGCGAAGGCCTATTCCAGGTCTGTTTGTGAGGAGTGGCTCCGACAGGCGAGCAATGGCCGGCCCCGATGGCCTTACATTGCATAATGATACATATCATCATTTATGGGATACAAAGTACAAATCCGGACTTGTGCCCGGGCACGTGCCCAGAAGTCCAGTTTCCCGGACACGAGGGAAAAACTGGGCAAAACTTAATTCCCACCTCACTGCCCAATTCACTGCCCAAATCTGATCTCCGCTCAGATTCCACACACCCAATTCAATACCCACATACCAGATTAACTTTAATTTCATGTCGTCGTCTCAAGATATACCCTCTGATACCTTCAATTCCCTTGACCCTTCTTCCGAACCAGATCCTAACGCTACTCATCTCCAACTGGACCCTTCAACTCTCAGTCAGGTGCTCACTGGCGCGATCCAACTAGCTCAATCCGCCGGCTCAAGTGTTCCCAACAAAAACAAAATGCCCAAAGCTAAGAAACCTCGTAAATCAAAAGCAGATCAACCCAAACCACGCTCGCCTCCTAAGTCAAAAAGTCGGAAACCAAAATCGAAGAAGTCCAAAAAGCCGAAATCTGATGATGAAAGTTCTAATGACGAGGATGAGAAGGGCCGCAGGACAACCATTCATTGGGAAAATGATGATAATGGGGCGGGGAAATCTTTGATGTACTTATTGCTCAATTGGCTCACAGATGAACATAATTTCAGTAGATTCAAAGATAACAAATCTGAAAAGCGAGCTGTGGCTGAAGAGATTGAAAGGTATTTCATAGATAATGGAATCACTTGGCAAGATGCGAACACGATCCGGAAAAAGGTACATATTTTTGTCTTATTCATGTTTCTTTCCTTTGTTGATGTCTCAGTCTCACTTTATTGATTTCTTCATAAATCAATATTGTGATACAGATTATGCGATTAGAAGAGGCTTGGCGCAAAGCCGATGATGAGCGAAACCGGACTGGCCAAGGCACTTGGATGACAGCGAAGGAAGTCAAGGCTGCGAAAGGTTGGGCTGATGATAATCCTGAATGGATTAAAATGGAAAAGGTAGCCTTCGGTAAGCAATCATGCTGGATCTATGCATGTTTCCCTTATGTGTTGTTCTAATGTCTTTTCTCGCATTCTTCTTAGCATCTATCTTGAAGAAGTGTAGATACTTCGTGGAACTGGAGCCCGTCTTTGGAACCCGACATGCTAATGTCAGACTCGCTGCCGCGCACGGTTTACCTGCACCTACTCAAAACCTTGAAAGCGAAGTTCAAATGGAGCGTGATTCAAGAGAACATTCAGTTAATTCAAATGTAGTTTATGAGGAGCTTCAAAGCCGTTCTATGCAAGAGGCTTTATCAACAAATGCTGTGGAAGATGGTTTAAACAGTAGTTCCAAAGAGCCAACTATGGAAGACTTCATGAATGTCTTGAATGACAACGATGAAATTCCAGATGACGGTCAAATCCCTTACACACCCACCCCGTTCCGACCGAGAGATTCTTTTCAAGCCCAATCTGAGACTCAAACGACCTCTTCATCACTCAAGCGCACAGGTTCTGGAAACTCAGTTGACTCTACTAGCGTTGGGACCTTCAGCAAAAGAAGCCGAACTTCTGGTTCGGCGTCTTCAATCCAGGCTCTCTTACAAGGAAATCAATTCGGATCAACCCCTCTACAAGCAAGTTCAAATGTCCGAGCGGATCCAAACCTCAATACTTTGGAGCAACAAGCTTTTTTTAAACATGGTCAAAGTATGGAACGTTTGGCTCAGGTAGTTGAAAACATGGGTAGCTCTATTTGTGGACAACAACCGAAACAAACCGAGTTCAGCCCTGAAGAAGCAAAAAAAAAATCTCAGATTGAACTGGAATTGGTTGATGTGAAGTTAAGCAATCTCAGATTGAACTGGAATTGGTTGATGTGAAGTTAAGCAGTGATAAGTTTGATTTAGACTCGCGAAAGGAAAAACATTCACTTGAGATGAAGCAAATGAAAGCTGAATATGAACATCAACAAGTGGCACGAAATGCTCATCTGATTAGTACCTTGATGAAAGATCATAACCTCAGCCTTCAGGACGCAATGCTCGCTGCGCAACACGCACAATCGATGATGCAATTGAGTTCAGCTTCAGGCTCAGGTGTTTGACAAAAGAGTTATATCTCTTGTACTTTCTTTTCGTCAAAACTTCAACTCTTTAAAAAAAATTAAAACCTCTCTCAAATCAAAATAAAAAATTATCTTGTTTTACATTTCTTTTTTTTATATCTATAATGATTCCTCTTAGTATTAAATAGGTCCCATTTGTCTCGCTCTGGCTTGTTTGCACTCAATCTGAAATCTGTTATTTTGAAATCGATTTTTATTATTTGCCACTTTCGAAATGAATCAAATAGATACTTTATTTGAAAATAACATAAAAGGAGAATACATAAAAAAAAAACTTCAAACAAAAAAAGTGAGCACTTAAGTAAGAAAAAGCCACCACAATGGGTTCACCCAAACTAAGGTATGTAATAAAATAAATATCTTAATGATTTTGTCTGGTCATTAAGAATTCAGCAAAAAGATCATCTCTTTGACGTGTATCACGCTCTGTTCTTAAAATTGAATTGTCATTATCAAAATTTGGGGCACCCGGAGGTGTATTTCGACGGCGCGGTTGGTAATCAAGAGGTTCGTCTAACGTCCCCAGTACACCAGACCAGTCCTCTTTGATAGAGATGAGGAAGTTATGTATGATCAAACATACTTTGATCCACTGGTTAGCTTGCAATGCAGTCAAGGCGTCCTTGATGACTAATCTAAGTTCTTTTAAAGATTGAAATCTGCCTTTCAACATTCCGTTACAATGTTCAATGATAACCCGCAACACACTGATTGCTTTATTGAAAGCGTCTTCATCAGATCGAAGGCTGTGACCAGCACATCGTTTGAGACAAGGAATCACCACATCGGATACCGTATACGCGGAGTCGGCTAGTATATACTCATCTTTTTCAAAATAAAGGTTGGGATTTTTGTACAACTAAATAGATGCAAAATGGGAATGTGATTAGTAAGACTGTGAATTGATGAGTTACGTTGACGAGACAGACCTTTGAAGACCGGAACACACGCTGATTGTGCACACTACCACACCACCCCAATTCGTAATAAGTCACCCTCCGATGAATATCACATACCAGCATTATGTTGTACGCATAGAAGTTCTTCCGGGTATAATAATCTTCAGGTGTCACCCGAGGAGCTGAAGCCAGGGCAATCAGGGTACCATCTACAAATCCCACACAGTCTTTGAAGAAAGTCATCGACGCAGTTTCTTCTTTCAGAGCCAAGCGTTCTTGAGGAGTTGGCCACCGCATGTACTGGTCTTTCAAACTGAGAACGGCATGGATGAACCGTTTTGTCCAATTTTGCACGCTTCCTTCTGTGGATAGAAGTGAAGCAAAAATGAAGCGGGAAAATCTTAAGTACAAATAGAAATTACAATTCAACCTTACCTGAGCAATTGAACATCCTGGCCACATGGAAATGGTCTCCACCATTTCCTCCAGTTCCTAAGTTTGCAAGTGCCACCAACGTCTGCCACCAAACAGGAGCCTGCTTCATGTTCGAGTTGTTATGAAATACAGGATTATCCTCAATTAAATCAATCAGCTTATTAAAAGCTAACTTTGACATTCGGGCCTGAAAAGAAACCTCACTAAGCAGGTGAAATACAAGTCACATTTAAAAATGAAGATCTGTCACTTACGAGCTTGATGAAGCCATCGCCACCTTCAATCAGCACTTGAGAGAACCAGGCATTTCGGAGTTCCTTACGACCACGAGGGATCCTGTTTGAAACAAATCGCTTATTATTTAAGATCGTGAGTGCTTCATCTAGGACTTCAAGATCTGAAATAGCCTGTCTTCGCAGATGATATCCCCAGCGAAGGAGGTTATAGTTTTGATCCAAAGCGGGTATCAACTCGAGAATACCGACAAGAGTTACGAGAGCGGTTTTTTTTTATCATCGTCTGTGATCGATTGGCGAAAGAGCGCTAGGGCGTGAAGCATCCGGAATAGGAAGTGGGCGCCAGCGATATCGACTCCAAAGTTGGCTAGAAGGGGTAGGTTGTTGTCTCGCAGGGCTTTGCGTGCGTGACGTTCCACTTGAATTGACCGTCTGAGGGATTGCTTGCGATGGAAACGGGGCATGGAGTTGGTGCTGAGGAGTTCGCAGGGTTGGAGTTAGATGAGGTGAATCTGGCTGACGGAGGATTCAAAGCTGAACTCGTGCCCGGGCACGTGCCCAGAAGTCCAGAGTACAGATTTACCGCCAAAAATGGAATTCGGACTTCTGGGCACGTGCCCGGGCACGAGTCCGGATTTGTACTTTGTATCCCATAATTATGCAATGTGTGGTGTAGCTACAACGTGACTATGTGGCGGCTGGGCGCCAATTGCCTAGTTTCAGATAAAACAAACATTCAAAAGAGATAGAAATGTAAGATTAAAGTAAGCCAGTTGGATTCATGTCACCTTTCTTTCCATAACATACCACTTTCTGAAATCCACACATTCTCATCTTTAGCCTGTGCATTGTGATTCGATAAACTTTTTGATTCGTTTTGAAGGAGAAATCAAACGTACTAAAGGCTAAGCTCTACTCCAAAACGGGAGGGATGACTCTTTGTATAGGCGTAAGAACAAGGATATATTTATAAGCAGGTAGATGGTAGTATATTTGACGTATTGCAGATGTTATGATACACAATCTCGTTGGCTCGTGTCTTATCAAAAAACATCTCTTTGAGAACCATAGAAATGAATAGGAGAAAATCACGCTTGGAAGGTTCAAGAAGGGAACCAATGGAAAGGGAAAAGGTGGGAATCACAGAGATTGACCATATGTATATGGCTTGCCTTCTTCACCTAAACATCAAACTCAACGGTTTCACCATTTGTAGTATTACCTTACCAATGTCATGAAAGTTCTTGACACTTAACAATATTCAACTTGATCCCTGGGCCACCTCACACCATTTTGATGTAAAATGTTGGGCCATCATGACAGACAACAACGGCTGAGTTGAATAAAGTTATTTATCAGATCTTGACAACAAATTCAAGATGTTACGGGTGTCATATTGTGTTTAGGGGGCGTATGAGGATGTGTGATCATTGCTACTTGAGCAGCATGAGAAAATAATCCTGTGTTCCTGATCTTTTTGTAAATACATACGCATACGCTCGGGATCTTCAGCTATGAATTTAGTTCCCGAGGCTTGGGAGGACAGAGCTTTTAACATTCTATAGATTTTTGAATTGCAAACGGATCAAACTAGTCTATTAACTTGTGTATATATGAACACCAATACCTTATTCCATCCAAAAAAATCAATCTTTTTCGTTATTTAATTACAAACCTTTGCAGGTTTAGAAGGATCTAAAGCTTTATACAAAGATCCTACAGTTGAAATGACCATGACTGCTAGACCAAAGATTACTAAACAGAGTGCACCAAAGTTTTGAGAAGAATAAATTGATTTTGTTGAAAGTTTAAGATGACAAGCAGCTGGAAAGACAAAAGCTAATGCTGATGCTGCAAATCCACCAGTCAGTTCTAGAACGATTCCAAGATCACAGGTCGATAAAGAGACTGTCAAGAATAGAAATGAATGTTAGATCTTTCAGGTCTGGATTACAGTCGAAGTCTCGATACTCACTGAGCAATCCACTGCCGACCAGTAGAGTGGTGTAAATCACATGTCGCGTTTGGTCAAATGTTTTGTTGTGATAGAAGAATGTCTCGATGGTCTGGGCGCACCAGAAAACCGTATACGCTGATCAGAAGAGATGCAAAAGGTAGTGTTTCAAGGGTCAGAGATTTAAAATCCGACTCACCTCACGGCAAACAAAGCATTCGAGGGGAAGGGTGGTGAACATATTGAGTCCAAAACAAACTCGAGCGATATTGATTACAATATCATCATTTGGAAAATTATTGAGAATGTTACTGGGTAGAGATATAGATACAGGTCAAGCCAAAATATCTCAGGGAAAAGGTGTTAGAAAAAAGCCACGTACGCCTGTGTCAGTTGGGTGAAGGTCAGAAAGCCCGAGAAAGACATTATCAGGCAAGCAATGACTGATAATGCAGTTGATACATGTATCACTTGAGCGAACCGATCGAGTGTAGGTGTTTTCAATGACCCATAGATGAGTACTACGAAAAGATGATTCTTTACGATTAGTCCATTGGACCATCTACACGCTGGTAGTCATATTACGTACGAGAATTGTGATGGCATACAAATGCAAAACCTGAACAAATTGAACCATGAATGAGATCTTCTATCTTTCATTTGAGAAGGTTTCCTCACTTATCACCCCGATGGCTTCTGTCAGACCGGGCTCGATGAGAGTCCACCGTTTGTTTGGGTCACCCCGTAAGCTGGGGTTTACTGTGGGACCTTTAGTTGCTACTGAGATGACGATGATTACCATACTATGGAAAATAGAACGGGTTGGAATAAGTGCATGTTCTCAATTATACCAGTCAGGTGATTCTGTGATGCTGATGAAAAGTCAATAAAAGCGTTACCTTATAAGCGCCAGAGTGCTTGCCTTGCTCAATTTGGAAATGTCGCGATAGAGCGATAGGGGATATGATACAGTGACAGTAAAGAACACGATCACAAATGACCTAGAAAAGAGGAACGCAAGCCAGTCGATTCGAGCCAGGAATGGAAGCAGTGCGGTGAGAACATGAGGGATCGTGTCACCTGAATGGATTTACAAACCCAGTGTTATACCCAACATATTTTTTGGGAAAAAGCCAGTACAGAGTCAGTGATCCCAAAAATTGTCAAAGATTGGCGAAAAATAATGCAACAGATCGAGCGAAAGATAACAAGAGCATAGTTTTGTCATAGAGGCCTATATGAGAAGCAATATGAATTGTGATTCAAATGCAAGTAGGAAAAAGGGACCTCAACTCACAAAAGGCCATCTGAATCTCCACTCACCAACAATCACCCCAAAGGCACACATCCCACCAAAGGCAAACGTAAACTGAAAGAATGAAACTGCAGCCTTTCCAGGGAACCCAAAACAATGTTCCAAGATTCCAATGTAATTCCTTTGACCGGTAAGTTTACTATTTAAAGCTATTAACCTGATAGACCAATCTGTGATGATTCCAAGGACGATGATCATAACCGTTCCAGTAAAGAAGCCAGAGTTTTTCAAGGCATAAGGAAGTCCGATGATACCCGCGCCCAGTATGCTGTTAGCCATATTAGCAACGCCTGCAAACAGGCCACCGCCTGAATCAAGCAGGTGTGAATGATCGGATGGAGAATCAGGTGAAAATGATGATGGTTGGGATGGATCAGACGGTAACAACGGTTCTTCATCGTCTGGATCGGAACCTCTTGATACCAGACTGTCACCTCTCGAAAGTCGTGGAGGTCCTGAACCGAATGAGTTTTGAGCTAGAGGAGTTGTATCAGCTTGCGATGTACCATATTGGTCTTGGTGTTCACCATTGTTTGAAAGTGTATCGGAGTCAGCTTCGAATGCGTATTCTCGGCTAGCTATCGTACTAGCAAGACGTGGAGGATAATTCAATTCGGAATCTTCTTGAAGTGCAAAGAGGCTGCTGGACTCTGAGCTGTTGACCAAGCCGTTGGTAGGCTGTCCCGAAACCATTTTTTGTAAGTACGTTTGTCCTGGTTAGATTGTCCTTCAGAGTCGTCTAGCATCTAATATCTTCACGAGATCTTGATTCGTGATTCTTGAGCCAATGGACAATGATGAGGTTTGCCGTTCTGAAGAGGTAAACAGATGAATGCGATCGCTGGTTGCTGTTCGAGAAGATCCGGGTCGATGAGGAATTCGAACCCGCCTTCATAAACACTCATCACACTGAAAGACCGATCAAACATTCTCTCATGGGAATCAATGAACATCTTGCGAGCTCTCAATGACAAAAAGCAGAATCTTGGAGATAAATGACCAGAGCTGGTAATCGTGGTTTCCAATAGTGTTTCTGATACTTTACAAGATCTACGAGTGAGCCCTAAAGCAGTATGAAACCCCTGCATATATGACAATAATGTGAGGTTTTTCTGCAAACTTTACAAAACCTCTGCGAGTTTCAGTATCTTCTTTCAAAGGGCTTGAAAGTTTAAGGCAGGCTGAAATCAGAATAAGAGATATGTACTTGAGAAGAAAGAGAGATGGAACAGAAGCACAGAAACTTGGCAGAAAAAGCGCTGCCACCTCCAGAAGCCCTTCTGCGGCCTGGATTCTGAGCACCTTGAGGTATGAGAGGCAAAACCTGCCAACAAATCATCAAACCTCTTAGTTGGATCCCTGAATGCCTCACATGCACCAAAGCACAAAGGCTTCCTTGTGCTGAGACAAAATGGAAACTGGATGAAAGAAGTGGTTTCAGTACTATTCAAAACCGTGCGGACACTAAAACTCGCTACAAAGTATCGGGTGTTTACCCGACCGGTTAGCTCCGCCGGGAGTCCGGGACGGAATAACAAGATTTTTGTGATGAAGCCATCCAAATTTAAATTTTGCACGTGAAATCTGAATGCTCAGCCAAAAGTTGAATGCAGAGCTCAACTCGAACATTCCTAAACATTTTCATTTTTCGTAATAAAACTTTTAACAAAACATTCTCAATGTCAACTACTACTCCAACTCCAACTCCAGGGTTCACCTCTCATCAAGAATCAACTACAACCATTTTAATTCCAACATCTGCAAATTCAACTGAAACTCCAGAAGTTTTTATAAATCCAGTTCAAGAATATAATCGAGATTTATCTATTGCAGCAATAAGAGCTTGGAGTAGTATTAGAGATGATGAATTTATTGCACGTCGAAATGCTAAACTTACTAGATCAAAAAAACCTACAAGAGGAAAAGGAAAACTTGAATCTAATTCTAAAAGAGCTTTGATACCCGATCAATCGGAGACTAACTCTTCTGAGATACCGATCGAAGAAGGCAGCGATTTGAAGAAAGTACGTTTGGATGATTCAGTATCAGAAAAACCTAAGGAAGTGGAAACCACAGTGGCGAACGAGAATCAAGCGAAGATTACAGCAGATCTCGTAAATGAATCTTTAAACTTCATCGTCCAGTTGCAACCAAATCTGATGAAAAAATCAGGTCCAATCAAATTCTACCTTACCTCTACAAGAAGAGAATGGTTCTACAGACCCGTCCGTTTCCGTTTGCGCGAATCCATCAACTCCTCAACTCAAAGCTCCAAAATTTACAGCACTGGAAGCACTCAGCGCAACTGGTCTTCGAGCAATACGATATGCAAAAGAAATACCGTCAATGAAGTAGGTTTCATGTGAACTATGATGCTCAATGACATAGTCTGATATCTGATGAACTTTATAACAGGTGGATCATCGCTAATGACTTATCTGCGTCTGCTGTCAAATTCATCGACGCTAATATCGCTCATAACGGTCTAGGTGTAGATGAGACTGATGGAAAAAACTTACCACGTGTCAGGTCTAATCTAGGTGATGCTTGGTCAGTTTTCCACCAGGTTCGAATTGTTTACTTTGTCTTTGTAAGATGGTACATTTGATACACATAAAGACTAATGAAAAATTCTTTGAATATCTTAGCGATGTGATGTACTCACATCGACAGCCCAGCAAACAATTTGATTTGGTAGATTTGGATCCTTATGGTACAGCTGCGCCCTTTATGGATGCTGCAGTTCAGTGCATAACAGATGGAGGTAATTGATTTCTGGTAGACGATAACCATCAGTGAAGACTAAACATTGACACCTGTTCTCACAGGATTATTGTGTGTGACTTGCACTGATCTGGCTGTTCTAGCTGGAAGTGCATATCCAGAAAAATGGTGCGCCGCATTCCCTACAAGCATTATTTCCATCAGACCTCTCGCACACCTTCTGAGTATTGTATGATTTGATTAGCTTCGCTAATTACGGCGGAACTTCGCTACGAGCCGAATTTTCTCACGAGTATGCACTTCGTCAGGTGATCCATGCTTTAGCTACCTCTGCAGCTCGATACGGCAAATATGTCAAACCGCTTCTTTCTCTATCAATCGATTTCTATGTCCGAATCTTTGTCCGGGTCTATAACTCTCCCGTCGAAGTCAAAAAAGCTATGGTGTGAGTCTAACTATATCAGTAGCAAGTCATTTAGACGACTAACCGAGTATCCATACTTTGATGCCATCTTGGGATAGTCAAACTGCGCTAGTATACGTTTGCTCCAACTGCTCTTCCCATCACCTTCAACCACTCGGTCGCTGTCAACCCAAACCGACTAGATCGGGCGAAGGTGTCAATAACTCCTACGGCACCAGTGCCGGCCCTCCAGTGCCGGGTCCTCAGTGTACAGAATGCGGTGGTAAGTTTCATGTAGCTGGGCCTTTATGGTCAGGTGCTCTACACGACGAAACTTTCATGAACAAAGTGCTAGAAGACGCTGGGAGGAGTGATTGTGGACTGAATACAGCTACAAGGATTAAGGGTATGGTTGGCATAGCTAAGATGGTAAGATTTCAAACTTGAAGCTGAGAAGTGCAATTTTAAATGGCCTTGACGTTAAATTTTTGTTGATTGATTTTGAATCATAGGAATTACCAAATGAACACTTCTTCTTTACTCCAGCTAAATTATCTGGATTATTTCATTGTAATTCTCCTTCATTAACAAACGTAGCTTCAGCTCTTTTGAATGGAGGTTATCAAGTTTCTCGTTCACATTGTCAACCTGGATCCATCAAGACTGATGCACCCAGGTCATATATACATGATGTCATGCGAAAATGGATTGAAACTAATCCAGTCAAAATGGCAAATATCAAGGAAGGAAGTCCTGCACATGTACTACTTTCCAAACCAATTACGTAAGTCTGTTTTGGCTTCTGATATGCTTGGGTTACAATTCACTGATATGGGTGATTTGTTTAGGTCAACTGTTTCGTTTGACCGTCATCGGGAGGTTGATATTAAGATGCAAACAAATGTGAAAGTGGTTAGGTATCAAAATAACCCACTTCCTAATTGGGGACCTAAAGCTAAAGCAAAGACTAATTGATCTAATGTGCAAAATGATTATACAATCAAATTATTCTATTACATCTGATGCAATATTAGTTCTTCCTTGGGTTTTGGAGCGCATCTGAAGGTGGTACGCCCCCCAGGGTAAAGCTTGACAGGAGTTGCCCAAATGACAACAAAAGATGACTCAGGTGACTTATGAGATGCGCTGGGTCTTACATAGTTCATGTCTAGTCTGAATAAAAACATGTTTGGGGTCTCTAATTCAGGAGTGTATCTTGTGCTCAGTTTTATCAACTCTGTCAGTGAACATTTGCTAAAAGCTTGGGTGAAGAATTTAGCATGTTTTCAAAAATAAAAACCTTTCCAAGGGTTTTAGCATGCAGAGAAACAAATAAGTGTGGACTAATTCTCTGGTCACTTGTGAGATTCAATTGTACAATCCTTTTGGTTATCAATAGGGTATTTAGTCAACCATATGTTTGACAGAGTCTTTCCAAGTGATCAAATAGGTTTGTTAGAAGGATTTGTATCTTCCTTCATGCTTGACACAGTTTTTGAAGGGGTACTTTTGTACTTGTCTTACAAGGTTTGTGGTTCCTTCAAATATTTATTCCCCGCGTTTTGGTTTTGTAACTTCTCAGGGGATGTGGCTGATTTTCTCAATGAATTTCAGAATCACATCCTTCCAGTACCAATCATCAGTCTTCGACCCTTGCTAGCAATCCCGTCAATCACCACAAAGATCCAGCCATAACCTGGTGGGTAGACTTCTGGACTCGTTGGGATTTGAACACTTAAGTGATCACGACCGCTCCCTAATTTACTCTTTAGCTCAACCCATCGCGAGTTCATATGCACAGAGTGGGTTACTGAATATCATAAGGGAATTTGAGGGGCACTTGTCAGAATCGACTTATAAAATCCATCCAGATAGGGATTCTGGCTCACCAAAGCCCAAATCTATCAAGACCACCATCACATTTTTCTTTTCCAGCGGGACTGCGCTGGACATGGCGACTTTGATCATCTGAGAGAAATCAGCTATCGATGGAACAGTAGCGATGGATGGTCGGCCAGGAGCTGTGATGTAGGGGGGGCTGAGCCACTCAACACGATATTCTGTCGGATACTTGGTCTTTGTGATATCCCCATTGGGATTACTACCAGCAATCATAACCTGGCCGCTGGGGGTCAAGGTAGCAACAGAATGATAAAGTCGAGCGATAGTAGATGTGGGCATGTTCACCGAGCTAAATCTAGAGCCTAATGGTGCTGCGGGATCGTACAACACAGGTCTGAAGGCCGGATGATCGGCGTTCGAATTTCCTATCTTGTCTGGAAGATTGCCGTAACCTGCAGTTCCCTAGATCAACGAATATTGCGTATGAGCTTTCAAATCCCGTTTCTGTCGTTCATCTTTTTGCTAGGCATCATCGTGAAATTCAGCTTACCGACATCCCGCCGTTGACGATGAGGACTTTCCCATCAGGCATCATCACTGCGTCAGGCATTACCCTAGGTTGTGGCATTTTCTCTACTTCCCAGCCTTTGGCTATACCTCTATCTGTAAGTACCATACGCACACATTGGTCTGATGCCGGATCGGACGCTTTGACTTCCGCTTGTGTCAAACTATCAGCTATGGAACTTCCACCGCATATGAGAACTTCAGGCTGATAGGCGTTTCTATAGGTAAGTGGAAGAATTATTCCTGTGCCTGTGAAAGGATAGGAGACTCGGACACCGTTGGGGAAAGAAGGCAAAGGCCTCTCGACTCCTGTACGCCAGCTGTAGAGCATGGCATCATTGTTAGCTGCTGCAAAGACCATATCGGGCATTGGTAGGGTTATCAAGATTGGATAAAGATTAGATGCTAGTGTTTTGACCAGGAAGGGTGAATGAATTGGAACTTGAGGTGATTTAGGGGCGAAGTCAAGTTTTTTGGGTGGGAAGTATTCGATTGAAGGATTGTTGCTACCAGCCTTATTTCTAAAAATGTAACAGACAGTTTCAGTTCTGTAACTTTATTTTTCATGATCTGGTCTTTATATTTCAAAGAAAGGGTGGGCATGACTGACTTCCAACCTCCCCCTTTACTACCGCCCATTATCATGACACTGCCGTCGGGTAGTCTCGTAACAGTTGGATACCATCGCGCACTGGTCAAGCGTAATGCATCGGGAAATTCTACGATGTCGCATTGTCCATCTTTGCATGGGGTGAAGAATCGAATAGATCGGAGTCCGTTCAAATCTCCAAAAGTCGGCGTACCCGTTTTGCCTTCTACCACTGCGTTTCCTCCAACACTTTTAAGCTCAGAGGAAGATTGTCTTTAATCAGTTCACCTCCACAGCAAAGGTATAAAGGTTGCTTGTCTTCTTACTTGATCAAGGTACCATTTCCCAGAAAGCTTCCAGCCGCGCAAAACGTATTCGAAGTTGGATTCAGCGCCCTGACTGCATGTGTGTCGAGATTGTAAATTGCAGCCCATGATGGATGCCCTTGGGTCGTGAGCGGGTTGTGTTCCACCTTGAATTATCAACGTCGATTTTGTACCAAACGAAGAAGTCAAACTTGGCAAAAGGTGTCTCGAGAGCAGATACAAAACAATATAGCGCCAGAATGAAAATGCACACTTTGTCAATCACAATTGCCTCAGTGTCACTGATGACGCTTAATTGCATGGCAGACACTCCAGTATTTCCTTTCTGTTCTAAAGTCCATGCCTCCGATCCCGCAAGTCTTTTGTGCTTGGTGAATTGGTAGAAAAACCTTTTCTCGTGTCCAGCTTGAGTTGCGGCTTTGAAAAGTGTTCCTCCTCTTGCCTGGTATTTTTCGACTTCTTCTTGTTGACTTCGAGAAAAGTGTGGATATTGTGACAAGAGACCTGAGTGGAAATATGTGTGTGGAATATGTCTTTTCATCACGAGTATCAATATTGTCGTGAATCCTATCAAAAGTGGCACAGACATCACTTTACGATAAATCGACGCTGCCATCGTGGGCTTTGAGTTATGAAGGTGGCTAATGTGAGGAGTAACCGAGTAAGGGATCCACAATCAGAGAGTTCAGTAAAGGAATGTAGAGTTGAATAATCCCGACGAAAGATAGCTGTAAAATTGAGCAACGCTCCTGAATGAGAATTACCAAGATGCTCGAAATGCAATGGAAGACTTCAAACAGCAAAGTCGGCGATTGTAAGCTTGTAGGACGATGGGCAAAAAGTAAATTTGCCCATACGAGGTATATCTTTGCGGTCGAGTTTAATGCTGCTTGTATGTACATACATGAGTTATCTTCAATCGAGCTCATCTCTGAGGGGTGTTTTTCTCGTCCAGGAAATCGTAACTTCACGACAAAGTTCGTCCAACCTTATCGCTATCGGCACTGCGACTACAAATCCGATCTCAAGTGGAATTGGTCTGGAAACTGTCCATGTTCACAGTTCTGAGAATCAGTTCTTGAATGACAGTATATTGGGATGTCCCACATGCTTCCTTGAT
Organism: Melampsora larici-populina 98AG31; assembly: GCF_000204055.1. Lineage (NCBI taxonomy): Eukaryota > Fungi > Basidiomycota > Pucciniomycetes > Pucciniales > Melampsoraceae > Melampsora > Melampsora laricis-populina. The sequence continues at coordinate 53,979 of NW_006768851.1, read as the reverse complement.
GAGATTTCCAAAAGTTGCGAAGCAGCCTTCACTCACAAATTTCATCAAAGCTGCCGCAGGTAGGGATCATCATTTTGGACTTTAGAGAGTTCATCAGCAAGAATGATCAACGATCACCTTGATTGTGAAAAATTCATGGCCTACTACATCCACTCACATGTTGATGCTCTACTCAGAAGTTATATGTTTAAACATTGGAATTCTTGTATTGGCTTACAGCAAAAACATCCGCTACATTGGATCAAAGCATTGTAGTAGGTGCAAAACGTGGAAGAGTTGTGAGTAGATGGAAAGAGCGGAGTCAATAAACTCATTTCTCAAATACCATTGTTCAAAGCTGGGGGAATAAATCCTCTCCTCCATACTCCATATCAGCTCAATTGACCCGCTGTTAGACAGATGCCCCATGACAATCATGATGATCTATCTGTCCATTGAGCATGTTTCTTTTGCTACCAAACTCCTCGGCCATTGGATTTGGCTTCAATCATCATGAATTTGATTTTTGAATAGCCATCAAAGGTGATCAAAAGCCCTTTCCTACCTGGCTTTTTCGGCTACAAGATCACATCTGTATTTTCAAAGCACTCCAAGTTGATAGTTCAAACAAAATCACTTATTGACCATGTTCCCCCTCATTGAATATTTCAAGCAATAGCAAGCGTCACTAGGGATGCAGATCCGGCACCCAATTTTAAATTACGTTCACATATTCAACTGATACGTCGGCTTTGCAAGGAGATGTTTATGGGACTTCGGTACCCGCAAAAAGGATGACCCGAACGTGACTTGAACACGGAACCTTTCGATGTGACCAGGAGAGTAACACCCTCGAACTGGAGTCGAACGCGCTACCATTGCGCCACCAGGCCATGCTTGGAGTCACGACAGCATGGGTATCGACACACAGACATTGCACCACTACTCTGTGTCCAGAGCAGGCATTCCCAATGCAACTTTTGCCCCACATCACATTCTGAAACAGCTCTTTGAATAAGCCTTGATGAATGCTTCTCAGCTGCACACTTGTTTTGGTTTCCTTGAGTCTGGTCTGTTTGTCAGCAGATCCTGTGAGTGACTGTATGTAAGGTTCTTTGAGGACCTTCACTGAGGGTCTGGCCAAGGCTCCGGCACAACTCCTTGAGAAAGCACAAACATACTATTAACTTGGAACCATCTTATATCAAATTACAATCTAGCTCCAGAAAGCCACAGTTTGCTCTCTGAGTAGTCAGCAACACCATCTGAATAGAAAGAATCAAGAAGAAACAACAAACAAAGAGAACTCACCTAGCTCCAGAAAGTCCCACAGTTGGCCCTCTGAGTAGTGAGGAATCTGCAAAGCTGGGTGGTGAAGAGAAACATATATTAAGCACTGCATAATCCCATATTACAACTCCCATGACTACTACATATGTGTGTACTCCTTACACTGTAGCAACATGTCCATTTCTTTTTAAATGAGGGACAGCCTGAGACAACCTAGTGGGCTGTACATATGAATGAAGTAGCAATTAAGCTAGTTGATAATTTTTGTCTTGTACTTACGTGGCAATATGTACCGGAACCACTCCGATACAATATGGATTATGCCCCATCTTTGTATGGGAACGGTATACCACTACCAGTCAAGCAATATCAAACATTTTTTTTTCAAAGTCCTACAAGAAATAGGAGCGGTTTTACTGCTCTAATACCGCTATCTAGCATCAATATGGCACAGGACCAGGAAAAATGACTCAAAAAGTAAATTTCAAAAATACAAACTATGTGTATACAGATCACACCTATAGGGCTTGATGTGGTAGGAGAGTAGGCTTGGGAGTTTATGTGAAACAGAAAAATTTAACAAATTTAACTGCAAGATGAAAATATTTAATTGAGACCTTTGATTGATTTGGAAATGTGAACCATGAATTGTTAGCCTGTATTTTTTACTGGTTTATCTGTAGGCTTAGCTTTCGTCTTTGCCAGTTCATCTAAACACACTCAAAGAGCCCTTACGTCCTCTTCAAAACATCCATCTGCCACAATTCCATCCTTCAACCAGGCTTGAGAACCAAGTAGGTGCTCCATGGTTTTGGGCAGGAGACTAGCCCGTGAAGGGGTACAAGTTCAACCATTGGCAGCCGCCGATAATGTATGCATACATGCACAAGGTAGAAGATATTGCTAAATGATCTCAAGTGAGTTTTGAAAGGATAGGAAAACAGAATTGATACCCCTATTGGTGAGAAGAAATTATGCTAGCCATGTTAAAGGAGAATAATATAAATAGTTGAAAAGGTGAAGATGAACTGTTACCAACATTCCACCACTTGAGTGCTGTTTGAGCCTTCTTGATAGGGCAGTGAACCTGTAAGTAGTTGTCTAGTTTGGAAGCAGGTGAAGGATTGTTACCACCATTGGCAACACCAAGGATATCAAATTCATTGGGCTTGGTTTTGTCAGTTTCATTGGGTGGTAGAGCCTGATCAAGTACCCTGTTGTCTTCCACAAGATTATTGAAAGCTTGATTGATTGCAACTTCAGCTGAGACTGTGCAATTGGGACTGGATTGAGACAAACTTTCCTTGGAAGCAAGGATTTATAGTGGTTGCTAAGACTAAGGTTCTACATTTGATGGCCTTGTTCAGATACTCTCCAAGCCATTCAATCATGACATCAATGGCTTTGTTGATACTTGAAAAGAGAGATTTTGCTTGAAGATTCTGGAGTTTGCTGATCACACCTTTGCATTTGGCAAGGAAAATGTATCATGTAGGACCATTTCCTTCAACTTGGGCAGTTGCATCAACAAGTGTCTAAGAAAGCGGAAGAAAAGGTGGTCAGTACACCAAAAATTGACAAACAAAGTTAAATACTCAACTACCTTCAAAACCTTGTTTGCAAACTCAACCAGATTCCATTCTGAAGGCAAGATCTTTATCCCCTTAAAGAAACATGCCTTTTGATTGGCTGAAATCATATATTTGATAACCTGCAAAGACAATATGAGAAGGAGAAGGGAGTTATAACAGAAGAGGGACATTCAAGAGACATTCCAAAGAGCTACATACCTCTTGTGCCTCACATGCAATCTTTATACTTTTGTAGTGACTGTTCCACTTTGTTTTGCAAGGTCTTTTAACCATTCTACCAGCATATCCTAACCAGGTAGCATGGGTCTTGAAATTGCATTGACATGCTGCACTGCTAGAGATCTGGCCACTGACAGCATCAACCTGTATGTAAGGAAAGAATTGGATTAGTCAAAGAAAAGTGAAAGCTGATAGTAAAATTAAAATTTGAAAAAAACAGGACTTACTTTTGCAAGAGCTATTGCAACCACATCAGGTTCATCAAAAGATGAATCACCCTCATCTTTATCTTCTTTGTCATTGCCATTGTCAACTCCATCAGGCTCAGCAGGTAGACCAGCCATGTCCTCCTTGTCCGGGTTGGGTTTGTCCTCAGCTTCATACTTGTTAATTCAAGCAAAGGGATTGGGAGTGAGGAACCATGTGGATTACTCAGCTTTGAATTACCAACCTTTTGACCAAGAGCTTTGAGTCCATGGCCAACAACAAGGTTGAGCTTGTGAGTGTATCATCAGATATAGTGGGTTGTTCCATCCCATTTGGATGGATTTTCAGCCACAGAGAACATTGACTGAAGCTTGGCATCCATGGTAAAGTTGGTACCTCTGCTGTTGGTTGTCTGAGCTAGCATGTGAGTATGAAAACAAGAAAGCAGGTAAAGATAGATAAGGATGAAACAAAGGAAAAGTGAAATCAAAGAGAGAAAGGAAAGAGAAGAAAAAGAATAAATAGACTTATACTTTTAATCAAGGCCATGTCAAATCAGGAAACATCCATTGGGTGGGCTGGAGAGCCCCAAAATGGTGCCATCCCACCATCTTGGGGGTAAGATGAGTCAATTGGTATTCCCAGTTGGAGTCAATATACTTTGCAGTTGCTCCAGAAAAGGCAAATTGGTTACCATTTTTTGCCCAAACGTTGTGAATGAGGCAATACTTCTATTTGTTTTCCTGTGTTCAATACATGGAATGATGTCAGTGCAACAGATCAAAACAGAAGTTGAATATAATTCAAGATTTACTTACAAGCAAATTTTTGATTGCCTTGTTGTGCAAACCTGAAAAGAGTTCCACTGATTGCTTGGCAGCCCATGTTGATGATTGAACCACTGCACTTTGGTTGGCAGTGTGAAACACAGCACAAACTCTGGGGTCTTCCAATCAAGCCCATGGAAGTGCATGGTGCACAAGCCACATTGCCAGCATCAAGTTCAAAATATCCACGCTAAAGGCAGGTGGTGGCCCATTGAAATGAGAGGTGATTTCCAAGTTTTTCTCTTTCTTCAAAGCGGCCTGATATTCAGTATAGCTTGGTGGGAGTTTAACACCTTGAGAAATTGCTCAATGCTGTTGAGTATACAACAATCGTTTTGAGTTGCCATCACAATGACCCTGTAAATTTCAATACATGTCTTCCCTTTTGGCCTAAGTATTATGACACCATTGGGATTTATATCGTAGACCCTAGATAGATGAGAAAGTTTAAAGTAATAGATGGTTACTGCCTGATGATGGTGAATATAGAAAGGAGAGTGAAATCTCAAAAAAGAAACAACTTACATCTGGAGCTTCAAAATAAGTGAGAAGGTCCCTCACTTTATCCCCTCAAACCTTGGTATTACCAGGTTTTTTGGAACTTACAAACCCAATTCCAGGATCTTGCAACAGATCCATTTCTTCAGGAATCTTGTACTCCTATAGGAAAAAGGAAGTTATTGAATAAAGAATGAAGAAACAAATGTGAGAAGTAAGGGCCTGTTTGGCTGGAATCCAAAAACGGTTTTTGGGTCAAAACAATTTTTGATCTTCATCAAAAACACAGGCGTTCAGTAACTTCTTTTCATCAAAAACAAAAACGGTTTTTGATCAAAAACTTGTCAATTTTGAAAAACAGCCTTGAGGCTGTTTTTGAGACCAAAAAGACTTTTTGCCCTTATTTGCCCCTGTATTGCAACTTTTTGATGAGCTCTGCGGTTGAGTGTTTGGTAATCAAAAAATCAAATTTCAAGTTTTTTATCCTGCCCCATGAAAAAGGGGCAAATTCAAAAAGCGTTTTTGTGTAACACTTTTTGGCTAAACCAGGCTCAGCCAAACGGGCCATAAAACTTATGTTCTCCTTAGATCTCTTGGAGGATTGAGGTGTGCCACCCTTGGAGGTTGCTGGCTGCAAGTGATGTTGATTACGCATGTTTACTAGTTGAAAGATGAGTCTATATGGAATAGGTGGTTAGTTTCATCACTATATAATATCATGATTATGATGAAGGGCCCTTTACTTTATTGTTTGGCTTCACTTTTGTTTGAGTGGCTGCAGGACCTTCATTATTCTCTTTCTTCTTGTTCAGAGTGGGTACAAAGAGGTACCAATGCATCTGATCCAGTTGCTTTGTCAGGCGTCAAGAGAGCATTGTACAATTTGGTGATCAATATATCTTATATAAACAAAAAATCTGAAAATTATGTGGCAAAATTGTGTTTTAGTCAAAATCAAATTTATGAGTGAAGGTATTTGTCAGCAAGGTTCTCAAAGTTGATTATAAACCATATTTTTATTATCATTTCAATCATATATTTATTACATCATTTGATACGACCAATTATTAGAAGAGAAGAAGTCAAAAATAATGATAATAAAAATAAAACGGTAAAAATTGATCAAAAATAATTAGTACAATTGGAATTGATAAAGAAAGACATTTATTTTATATCTGCAAGAATGTAATCTGTTATGAAAAGAATGAAAGAAGAAAAAGTCAAAATCATAGGTATAAGGGATTGGAAAAGACTTTTTATGTTAATGTTAATTGTTTTGAGGGTTCAAGAAGACTGAAATGTGAAATATGAGTATAATACTAGTCAGAAACAACTTTAATCATGGGTATTGATAAGAGAGGAGTAAAATTATTCAAGAAAGAAGGAAATTTGAGGATGGTAAATGAGGGCATTATATTGGTATTAATTCTTGTGTAGTGATGTCATTGAGGGATTTATGGTGCCAAGAGTTTTTAGAGGGATCTTTATAGTTATTCTTATGACTGGATTGATCTAGGATGATCTCATGACAGAAGAGAAATCAGTAATAGATGTGAAAAGAGGTGAAAATGGTCAAAATGTTAGGATCACGGCTTGGGGTCTTTCTTGACAGGGATCAGGTATCCAATAAGGGTACGTTTGGTTGCAATCACCAATTGTAAACTCCGTTTGACCCCAGGTACATTTCCCCGGGGCAAATGAGTTTATTGTTCAAATCGAGTTTTTTTCAAATAAACTCCGTTATGGGTACATTTGAGAAAATCATGTTTGGTTGAAAATCCCAACTTATAGCAAACTGTCTTTGAAGGTTTCTCGCCTCACCTCACCTCACTTCACATTCTACCACTTTGCATCCACCCATATAGATATCCTCTGGTGATGTATGATACAAGTAATCATCATATGACACAACCTTTGTCCCCATACAACAAGCTTTTGCCCAAACACGCTCGCGATAACAGAAAGGTGTCCCACCAAATTCAACACTCTCCATCACTTCCTATCTATCTCATCCTTCAAGAGTGATGTGTTTTGAGATTCTTTGGAGTTCAACAATTGATTGAGATCGACTGATTGAATGAAATTGAATGATTGATTGGTTTTGAACAATTGATTGAAATTGACCGATTGATTGAGATTACACAATTGACTGGAAATTGAACGATCGATAACTCGTTCCTGCAATCAAAATTGGTTTTCAAGACTTCATTTGCACATCACAAAAGACAATAACTTTTTACACCGAAAAATCAATTCAATTCTAGATTCATATTTGAGAAACACAAGATAGATTTCAGAAGATGATTGGTAAGCAGAAGGAAAGGCAGCCAGGAGCAAGAAGTAGAAGTGAAGATTAGCTTGTGAGTCTTGAGTATGATGGTGTATTGTTGAAGGTGTTGACTGAGTCAAAGAACAAGCATCTTATGAAGCGAATACATATTGGATCGATTGACAAGGGTTGAAGCTGGTTGAAGGCTTTCGAGATGAAATTTTGTCAAGTACAAAAGGGAGTTTATTGCACTGATAAACTCCCTTTTGGCGTTTATCCAAAGTCCTGTTTTAAACTCCTTTTGGGACGGGGAAGGAGTTTATTTCTGGGTACCATAAGTGGTCCCAAACGTCTTTTTTTGACAGCAATTATTTTTCAAAATAATCGCTATTATTCAAAATAATCGCCGAAAATAATTGCTACCAAACGTACCCTAAGCAACGCAGCATCAGGTACTGTACCAGTACAGTATTGAGGATACTAGTACAGTACCTTATTTTAAAATACTCAAAAATGAGGTTCTCAGTACAGTACCCGCGGGAAGGTACTGTACTGAGTACAGTACCTAGGCTCTAGGTACTGTGAAAATCAAGCTGCAGTACAGTACTTTTCCCCATGCCATGATACTGTACTGTACTGGTATCCTGGCAAAAAATTTAGGTACTGTACTATACCGTACCTAGCTTAGGTACTGTACTGTATTGTACAGTACCTGGCACAATAGGAGATATTCATGTTTTGCAAGGAAATAAAATGAAAAAAACAAACAAGTAAAAAGATTGATATTAAAAAGCAATAGTATTAACAAGAAATAAGAAATAAAATAGGGAAATAAAAAGGCTGAAAAGTAGAAGAAAAAAATCCCTCAAGACTTCCTTGCACGACAAGCTGCATCATTAGCAATGCACTGATTCATGATCTCGCCCGCCTTGACAAATTTCCCTTTCATTTGAACCCCTTCCAGCAACCACATACGCAAACAGTGAAAATAGCTGTCATCATTGAATGATAACGGTTAAAGTGATGGAGGTAATTGACAAAGGGAATAGTATAGATAAGAAAATGGAGATCGTAAAAATGGAAATGTGACTTATAAGTATGGAATGTAAAGTAGGTGAAAGAGAGTAAAAGGGTCATACCTTTTGAAAAAACAAGAAGCTCTGCTCAAGTACCCTGATGGGAAGGGTACTGGTTTCCATTGCTGCATGTCTAGATCAATCCTAAAATTTGATTAAGCAAAAAAGAGTCAGTATCTAGATAGAAAGAGGTGGAATGCAGACCAAAATGGTCAATACTTACCAAAGGGGCGATATCGTGACATCTCTTTGGTGACCTTTGGCGTTTGCGGGTGGTGTAGTACTCAGGATGGATTTGACGGGCGAAGTACAGCTGAAAACTAGGTACTTTACCACAAAAGTACCTAGTATTGGGATACTGACAGGACCCATACTAGTACAGTACCTCGGGGTGCGGTACTGCACTGAGTACAGTACCTACACCAAAAAAAAAGTTTCCGGGGCCCGTAGTAAAGTATTGGTCACCAAGGTACTTTACTCCTAGGTACTGTACTGCTAACATTAGGTACTTTACTGTACGATACCGGTACTGGTACAGTACCTGCTGCTGCGTTGCCCTAAGCTAGTTAGATTGTTGGATGAGGAAAAGAGAAAAGACAATGTGGTGTGTACAACATAGACTGATCTCGTATCTGTGAAATCTAATACCTGGCATTTCACTAACAGTTACATGTGTCTTAATAGTATAGTACTGAGTTTTCAGTACTATACTTTGAAAGTATAGTATATAAAAAGGTAGTCCAATACTATACTTTCAAAGTATAGTATTGAAAACTGAGTAATATATTACAGTATCACAGTACTGTATAGTATAGTGGCAGTGTTGGTTTAGGGCTGGGTCTTGTTGTTGAGCCAAACCTGGTCTCCAACTTCCCAATCGGGGGTTGATTGCACGCCTTTGTCGAATTGCAGTTTCATGTCCTCCTGTGCAGTCAGGACCCTAGAGAGCCCAAATACACCCTCCTAATTGGTACCCGAGTTTTGTTTTTGTCGGGTTTCAGGCTTTTCCCACGCGGCCATGATCATTTTCCAAGTTTTGAAAACTGCAACAGATTAAACAAGACTGTAGCTTTCTAGTACATATACTTTTACCAGAGTAGGAGCAGCGGTTTCGGGTAAAACCCGATGTAGAGACCCGGCCCTGGTATGTATAAGGAATCCGCCCAGGATCATCAAAAAAATTATGTTTTTTGCATTTTTCTCCTCAACCAGCACTCCAAAAAACTCGAGGCTGGTATCATAAGAAAGCCCTTCTTTGCCTGCACACAATGAGCTACTGTGCACTTCCATAAGTAGTGGAGTGTTGTGTGCACAAGCAAATACCCAAAAAGTGCGTTTTGTTAGGAGGGTCTGTACGCGCTTTCCAGGGTCCTGTGCAGTCTTTAAGCATTCAGTCAGCTCAGCTTGGGCTTTGGTTAATTCTTTTAGCCTTTCCTCTACAGCGGGTATGCATTGTTCTGTAGAAGGGACACCACCGAAATTTATATTATACCCGTAGTTGGCCTTAAATGGCAAGACTCCAGTCGAAGTGTGGTCCTTATTGTTATACCAAAACTTGGCCACTGGTAGCAGCGCCTCCCAGTCATCTTGTTGTTAATTGATAAAGTGTTGTAGGTATTGTTCCACCACTTTATTAACAATTTCTGATTGGCCATCTGTGCAAGGGTGGTAAGCTGTGGAAGGTTGCAAACGAATGCCAAGTCTCTTGTCTAGTTCTTTTGTAATCTGAGGAATAAAAATACTCCCTCTGTCTGATATAATTGTCCTTTGGGTACCATGTAATTTCCATACAAACTTCACCATCAAGTCTGCTAGGGTGTCCACTGTCATGGATTTGTTGCAAGGGATGAAGTGGCACATCTTTGTCAGACGGTCAACCACTGTGAGTATACTGTTGCTCCCGTTTGAAAGTGGTAGTCTGGTAATCAAATCGTAGCTGATGTCAACCCACGGACCTGCTGGTATTGGTAGAGGTTCTAGAGATCCAAATGGCTTCTGAGTACTGGACTTGTTTTGTAAGCAAGAATCACATCCATCAACATATTCATTTATATACGCTTTCTGACATGGCCATGTAAAGCTCCTCTTCACCAGACTCAAAGTCTTTGCCCTACCTGGGTTTCCTGCTAATAGGCTATCTATCAGCTTGAGTCTAAGAAAAACAAGTAACTCAAGACTGAAAACAGTTTTGCTTACGGTTCTTAAAAGGAAAATGTTTGGATTGTTGGCTTTGTTACAACTCAGTATCCTGATACTGCTGTTGAGATAAATTCGAGCCAAGAGGTTAGCTTCTGGATGATATTCTTTCTAGAAAGCAGAACCAAAAAGGTACTTACTGAATAAGAATTGGTTTTATTCAAGGTCTTCTAAAGATGGATACCCAAGTATTCCTATCTTAGGGTGGTCTAAATTCTACTGTATACTCAAAAACGTTAGAGCAGAACTCTTAGTTATTCTAATACGCAGATCTAGGAATAATGTTTGACAAAGTGTAGAAAGGGAGTTGATCTGTTACTTGGTTGCAGTCACTCTTAGAAATCGAGATCAAGGATATAAAATCAATCCAAAGGTTTTAGGTAAAAACCACAATGTCAGATAAAATAGAAGGTAGTAGCTATAGTTGCTTGTTTGTTCTAGGTTATGAGTAATTGCCTGGTGGTATTTGAAATAAAAGCTTTGTGAGAAAGGTTTTAAAACCTTGAGTTGATGGTAAAAGTTGTAGTGATGAGTATAAGATGCCGATTTGTTCTTTCTGTCAGATAGGCAGGATATTTATACTAAACTTTTTACGCTATTAGCAAGTTATCCGTGGAGGATGTTAGTTGACTAGCTTGGTCAGGGTTCATTTGGTTCCTGGACTGAGCTTAAGTGAATAGTTTTGTCATCAAAACATTTCCCTAGTAGGGTTCATAATTCTGAACCCTGCCTGGTTGGTTTTTTGCGTAGGTAGGGTTTTTTTTATTTGGACCCTGCCTGGTTGTTTAATTAAGATGTTTGTTTTTGTTATTGGCCTTGTTAGACAAGGGTTTTTTGGTTACTACTGTTTCACTCTTGATACTCGAGTGTGATTTGTAAAGGCTTTCTTGTGTTTGATATTAAGAAAGCTTGAATTAATAAAAAAAATGTCTTTGTCTATCTAAGGAGTAAGTACATATACTCTCTAGGTTGACACTATCGTGGCAACTTTGTAGTATTTGGCGTTTGATCCCATTGTCACTCGGTACTTCAATTTGTCCTTGATTGTATAATATGCCATCCTGTACCCTGTAGTTTGCCAATTTTTGACGTATAGTTGAAGATATGGTGTTGGTTGCTGCCTGTATGAGCTCTTGTAGCCTTGGGTTGTCTTTGGTTGAGTGTCTGATCATGCTGATGATGTCTTTGTCGTTGAGAATGGGGTTATTTGGTGTCTCATCCGTTACTCCTAGCAAGTCCACTTCAAACCAATGCTCTGCATTTGGCAACTCAATGTCTTCATTTACAAAACAGGATTCAATACTTGCAATCTCAGGGAAAAGTGTCTGTTGAGATGTTTTCTGGTCGCAGCAGTTGGCCAAATGTTAGTTTTTTGTTATCAGTCAGTGCTAAGTCTGGTCTTCTTGAGAGTGCGTGATCTGGTTTGGTGGTGTGTTGTCCTGGACGGAATTTGATTTGAAAGTCAAAGCAGCCTAGGGTTTTGGCCCATCTAGCTTGACTCCTGGTCAATTGCTTTGTGGTCATGAATGATTCGAGGTTACAGTGATCCGTGTAGACTATGACATCTAACCTATGTGGGTTACCCTCTAAGTAATGCCTCCATTCTTTGAATGATGCTACAATAGCAAGGAGTTCCTTGTTGAAAATCTCATAATTACGTTCTGCTGGCGCTAGTGATCTGGATAAGTACGCAACACAATGGAGTTCGTTGTTGTTGTTGCTTGTTTGGGATAGTACTGCACCAATTGCAAAATAAGAGCAATCACACTCCAGCACAAAAGGCTTATACGGGTTTGCAATCTTGAGAACCAGCACTGACGTGAAAGTGTTCTTCAAGGATTCAAATGATTTCTCGCATTCGGGGCTCCATACATAAGGTGTTTTATGGCGCGTCAGATTGTGTAGTGGTTGTGTTATCTGTGAAAAATGACTAATGAACCATCTATAAAAATTTGCAAAACCAATGAATCATTGTAGCTCAGTGATGTTCCGTGGGGCTGGCCATTGGGATCATCATCATTCAAGTTAAAGGCAAACCGTGTTCGCCGGCAAAACCTGATTAAACTCCCAAACCCTACTACCAATTTTGAGGTTTACACGCTCACCAAGTTTAATCTGATTTCCACGCGCCTCACCCCAATTTTGTTCCCCGTTCCTCTGATCATCAAATCAATTCTTCATCACCTACCAATCTTCACACTATCCTACCACTTGCCGCAAATCAGACCTCTTGATCTAAGTATTTATCTATCAATCCACTCAATCCAATCCATCAAAACTTTTAACGGAACAAATCAGCTTCAACTTCAAAATCAAGCTTCAAAGAACGTCATTCATTCTCATTCAACTTGACCAATTATCAAAACCAACTTGAAATCATATCCAACACACTTCACAAACAAGTCGAGTTATCATTCAACATTACTAAACCATTGTACAAATGGTTCACTGATTGAATTATAAATGCTGTTTACAAACTATCAACTGGATATGGTTCAAATTTATCAGATCAAATCTTTCATGGAATTTATAATGGAAAATAAGTTTATTCAGGTTAATTCAATAACAAATTAGTAATGGAGATTTTCAACATCAACTTACCAAGCCTGGTTTTTGATTGATGATTTTGATGATATACTTAGAAGAGCTAGAAAGTTTGAAGTTGAAAAACAAATCCTAACTGGAGATTGTCTTTCAGCTACTACAGTTGTTCAACTTTCTCATCAACATCGTTTATCTTTTCCATTCCTGGCTCCACATTTGATTCAATATCATCAATTTGATCCGGTTTAGCTTTTTAATTATTAAATCCAAATGAGTGGTTGAAAAGTCTGAAAAGTTCAAACGCTGGAAATAAAATTGAAAAGAAACATCAGAAGTCACACCGATACTTTCCTTGCTATCCGACTTTGATATATTCATTGTTATCATCAACAAAATTTCATAACTTATGACTCAATCAAAACAATCATGGTGAGAGTAAGATTACTATCAATCAATTTACTAATCAGACTGAACTGACCGTCTCTCCACTTCTGCATTCTCTCTGCTTGCTCTCAGTCCTCATACAAAGGCAGAGACGATACTCAGGGCGGGTCTCTTTTATGTTATTTTTCCGAATTGATTGAAATCCCCATATTGCCATCACTATTTTCGTGATTTGTAACAGTTTGGAAGAGCTGCTCTCGGTCGATCTACCCATGTCTGCACTCGCGTGCATCTCTGGAATCCTCTAATCGAAGGGTTTCTGTCAAACACCTCCCGCTTCCCTCGAACCAATCACGCATCGATTCATCGACTTGAAGAATTCATTTGGTCTGATCAAAGATTACGAACTTTAAGGGAATGTGATTTAGGTAATTATCCAAAAAAATCATTAGGAGTTATCAACGTTGCGATTAATCTGTTGCTTTTTGTTTTGATTTTGAATATAATATGATCAATTATCGCATTCTTCTAAAGAAGTCCAATCACGACATTTCCAACCACAACGTTAGTCATTCAAAGACAAACTCTACATTGCACCATTTAACTCAAGGCTCTATGATTGTTTTCTTGGTTGTTTCTTAAAACCGAACAAAAAATGAGAAAAACCAATTGATCATTTCTAAACTCAGAGGACAATTTTATCAATCGTCTTCAAAACCCTACATCAAGAACATTAACAACCCAAATCCAAGGGTTCCACCGACTTCAACATTTAAAAAATTGATATAATTTATTATAGATGTTTGAACCCATGCAGAAACAATTCTAATAAATACACCAAAGAAGCAGATCGCATCAAGATTGAAGATGTTCCAACCAATTCGGTTTGAACTTATGAAACAATAGAATGTTTTTAAATTGATTGAATTCAAAATAAATGGAACTTGAATATCTTAGAATTACTTCATGGTATCATAATTGAGTCAATCCAAATAATTATCCAGACCATCTTAAAGTGCTTACCAAAATATCTCTTCTAAACCTTTTTTTCATTCCAAAACTGAGATCAAAGATAAAATTTGATTATTAGTTGATTTTTTTCTCTCTTTCAAGTAATCTAACTTTAGCATTTGACAAAGAGCTTCAATTTCCATTACCAATGAAAAATTCTATAATTCCAATAAATTCAGAATCCATTCACATTTTCAATTCATTTCAAGATTTGTCAATTCCAGATCGAGTCATTCAAATTTTCTCAATTACTAACATTTATTTTATTTTTGTTTGTATATGTATAGATTAGAAAATTTTCAAGTAATTATTAATTCATCATCTAGATACCAATTTAGATTATAAAGTGATTTGGTTCCCAATGCCTGATTTGATAGCAATCAAAGCTGTAGTAAAACCTATTGAACTTGGGTTTAGGTATCATTTTGATAGTAAAAGATCTACAAATCAATTAGAGAAGGTAAACATCAACATTTTGAATTGGTTTTAGCTCTGATTCAATTAACTCACTGGCTTTTTTGTTTTTTGAATAGGCTTAATGACATTTCAATAATATGCTTCATTGACTAAAAGAATATGAAATTTCTGTAAGAAAGAATACCCAAAACCTAATGAATATGAATTGATATAATCAGTTAGATGCAATGGTAAGCTCATCACCAAACTCACAACAAGAAACAAAAACTAAAGCAAGGATTCATGTGTTTTTCTCTCAGACTGGATGTTCTTGGTTCATTGAAATGATGGAAAAGAAATTAAAACAAAGCATACCACAAGTATTGGAAATTAAACCAATTTCAACACATACAATTTAGAATTCTGTTGAATTTGATATAACTATCAAAAGAAAAAGGATTTCAATCTATTCTTCAACTTTCATCTGATCCTTTTGAACATAGAAATTGGTTTGATTGTTGAAGTAATTTCAGGAAATTAAACTTGGTTTGAAGCAAGGAAGAAATATAATTTTTGTCTTGGTTTTTTTTGTGATGAATGAACTTTTTTTTGGTTCTTATACTAATTAGTTTTTGAAGAAATGGAAGAGAAATTATGCATTCAAGAGAAACACAGAACAGCAGATCAGAACATTCAAGGATTCCTAGCTTAGCGGGCGTAAAATGACACCCGCTAAGCCAATTGATTGGCCGCTAAACCGCTAATAGCGGCTTAGCGGCCCTTTTTTGCACTTAAAACATGTATTTTTTTGATAGCTAAGCTCCCGGCTTAGCTTAGCGCAGACCCGCTAAAGGAAAAATCAAAATTTGATTAGCTTAGCTTGAGTGCGCTAAGGATTTAGCGCTAGCTTAGCGACAAAAAATCGCTAAGCTAATGCACCGCTAAGCGTCAACTTAGCTTAGCCGTGCCACCGTTGCCTGTAGTGATTAAAACAAGAACAATATGGACTCATTCAATTGAATTGATATGGGCATCAATCCATGAAAGAAAACAAAAATCATACATGAAAGTCAGCCATGAAGAATTATTTGAGTGGATTTTGAATGAAACTATCTTGGATTGGGATTAGATCCACTACTTTGGATGGAGAGGTCAAGAACTAAATTTCAATGTTCTAAAAGAAAACTCAAAGGTTTTCAAAAGCAGTTGGGAAAGATTATTTGATGCTTCCACAAAAGATTTGTCTTTAGAAAATAGTTTAAATTATCAAAGTGAAAAGAAATGGAATATTATTCAAGTCTGTGAAGTTTGTTATAATGAAGAAAAAATCAAAGATCATGATCATGAAAAAAGAGACGGGAAATTTCCATCTCTTTTCATTCCCAGGGGATTGATGGGAATGGGATGAGTAATTATGAAGTTTGTGCTGCTTAAACAAGAAGCTCTGAGTGTTGGAGATAATCGAAAAAAAGATTGGTTCCTTTGTATGATCATTGGGGTTTTTCTTGTGTAAAGTGTGGAAGAGCTGGTCAACTTTTTGAGTTGTTCTCATGTTAGGTTTCTTTTTGGTCTTTCAATCAGAAAAGTTTCATACATATATTATACCTGAGTTGAAGACAAAGAAGATAGCAGTATTAAACAGAAACACATAGATACAAGTCTCAAATGTATTCTGGTCAAGTAAGAATACACAGAAGACTCTCCACAGTTATTCTTCATTGCCTAACCTGGCATGAACATGTTATTGTGGTTCTTCATGAGAACATGGTTTCAGGGTTAGGGTTTGCAGTAATATGTTTTAAGTGTCTTCTGCTTTGTGTGTCAAAACTCTTTTGTTAAGCTGTGAGCTATGATTATGTAATTGGCTGGTTAATATATCATAAGAAGTTGAATGTGTGATGTGTGTGTGTGCCCGTGGGTTATCCAAAAGCTCACATGGAAAGCTTCCAGGGTGGGTGGGGGCTCAAATAAACGCTCACAAGAAAGTGATGTCAAATTGCTGAATTGAACAGATGTGATTCAATTATGCGGCGCCCGCCGCTGATGGGGCTAGTAACATTTAATCCCAAAGGCACTTCGCTTACAAAACTGGACAAAATTCACCATTAGCGTGTTTTTTGAGTTTTGCACACAGGCAGAAATCAATCAATGTGAATCAATTTGCATCCACCATCATGATTCATTCCTATAATCTACCCGCTGTGTTGTTCTGACCCACCTCACTCCGAAACAATGAACATACCACTGTGAATCACACTATAGACCGTGTCAAACTCCATCTACCTGTACCAACTCCCCATCATCCTTAGGATCATCCAGAAGTAGACAATTGATAAGATCATCATCATTGTTATTCAACAGTCAGCCTGAACAAGACCCACCTCCCTGCTGTAGGACTTAAAGGCCCAAATTAGAAACCACAACATTTTCTTTCACTTCATGTTGCTCCTGTTATTTCAACCTAGGAGAAAGCATACAAGAACACAGGTGCAACAACACTACGTAAGATACCATCCCACTGGCCTCATAGGTTAGCCTTATGGTTTACTCAAAGGTATGTCTTTCATTCTCACAAGCTTTCTTCCGGCTTTTGTTTCAAAAATTGATGACCAATACCTTTCACATCACTGCCTTAGGAGAATGGTCTCAGTTTTAATAAAGACCCTTCAGCCCTTCTTCTTGAGCTCATCGATTTGACTGATGGATTCATTATAAAGGTGTCCTTTTCTTATTTTGCTCATGCTCCCACTGTTTCTTGCTAAACTGATTGTTAAACTTTTGATTTTGATTGTCTTTTGAAACAAACAACCTAATTTGACTCAAGCCAACATCAACCATCTCAGTAAAACATTGGGTAACTCACATTGGAATTTGAAGTGTATACATATATCTTTAGAGCGAATCGATTATGCCATGATCAGGACTGACCAGTCTGTTCTTCACAACTTATATACTTGCTGTTCTCTACATAGACTGGGTGGGAGTCGGACTGAAGACCGATACTGGCTCACATCGACACAACTCGCATCATCACTCTTCTTCTTCAACTCATCATCATCCGGACGCCCCAGCCTGTCAAACACATTCTCATTCAAAACTCGAGTCTATGGATCATATGTCTTCGGCATCTCACGGGGTGATTTGTCTTGGCACACATCCTACGGTTATTGAAGAGCACACCTTGACCGCTGATATATCTATTGCTAGCGTGGAACAGACATCAAAGAATTGTTAATTATGATGGTCATTGTTCTGTGACGTCCTCTCATTTTAGATTCGTGTCATTCCACTTATCGACATCCATCAAATTGTCCTTGACCTACAACACCTTGACCGGTATTGAACCCCCGACTCAACTCTTGCCCACCAACTCTACCAAAACAATAACATCTTGGCCCCGATTCAGACGTGCTGATCATATTTTATCCCTTCCAACGATCTCATTAAAGTCAGAACAAAAAGACACACAAGAGCTGCATAACTCTGTCGGATCCAATCAGAGTTGTCCTTTCACCAGAACCTCGCCCTGTGTTATTATTCCGGTGTGCTAAAATTCTAGAGACAAAGGGAGCGAACGAGGAAGAAGGCATTTACAGGCTCGGTTGTAGTTTAGTTCACATCAGGGTATTCAAAGAGCGCTTCAATACACAAGGAGATTACAATTTAATCAAATCTTCCAAGACTGACTTCCATGATGTACATGCTGTAGCAGGATCATTGAAACATTTCTTGAGAAATTTGGATTCTCTGATTCATACTAGGGTCCCCTTGATCATGAATTCACCAAAGTTATTGGTGAGTTTCATTTCCTGCTTTAGTTTTGCGCTACAGACTTAATTGACTCTTGAGATCTCATACTGTCTGTCAATCCTTTTAGATTTAACCCAGAGAAGCGACAAAGTAAACAAAGCTGGTCGTTTGTGCGTTGAGTTACTCTCAATGGTCTGCGCCTTGCTTCGATTTCTATCTGCGCACTTGATTCATCTCATCCAAGATGACAAAGTCATGTAATGTAGGAATCATCTTTAGGCCTACTTTGGGCATGCCTGCACCGCTGTTTGCATTACTCTTATAGGAGTCTGACACCGTGGGTAATGTTCGGTCGCATTCCGTGATCCAACAGGCTGACGAAACACAGGATGTGTATCGGGCCGGTGTGGTGATCAATTTATGGGATCAATTAAAAAATTCACAATTACCAGTTTACCAGTTTATTAGCAGGATTCAGCAGGAAAGAAAATTCGAAATGGAGGTTTTTGATCAATTGAAGCTCTTGTAGGCTTATGTATTGGTCATTAGGTCAACATTACATCATTTTATTTCACATTATATATTAAGATCATTATAGTTTACTTACAAATTTATTACAAAAAGAAAGAAAGAAAAACATAAGAAAAATTCGAAATTATAGGTATAAAGGTTGGAAAATGGTTTTTAGGTTAGTAAAAATAAAGTTATGGGTATTATGAGGTTAGAATATGAAAGAACAACATTATATGATACTATGACAATTTTAATCTTCAAGGTTGATAAGTAGAAACAGAAGTTATTAGGAAAAAAGCACTTTTTCCAAGTTGGTAAACAAGAGGTACACGTGTAGTTTGGTTGTGTAATAGTGGTAGTGATGGAATTTAAGGTTGCCAAGAGGATTTTCCGGGATTTTTAAGGCTATAGATGATGATGTCATATTACATGAGCAAGAAAAAGATACTAGTAGCTGTGAAAAGTGAAGAAAATGGGTGAAATTCGTGGAAAATGGAGGTTTTCAGCTAATTACATATGTCAAATGACGTCAGAATAGGTTGGTAGATGGCTCATTCAACGCAGAAGAGTGGATTACATAATGTACAAACTTTAAATCATTAGTAACGGAGGTGTGTGTAAAAAGTTATAAGGCAAATAAAGAATTGGTGTGAATCTCGAATTTACAGTCACAAGTCATATGTAACACTAAAAACCTTAACTTCACAACTCAATATCTTACTCATCACTCATCAGAAGTAGGTCATGTGGGTTTCAGAAATGATCAGTAACACGTGGGCTACAAGATGCACTTTAGTAATCAAAAATTGGAGCACATCTGAAAAAATTCGTAATCTCAAAAATTGGTTTTCAGCTAGTTTACAAGGAAAGAATCACCTGTATTCATCATAAGAAGTGCTGTACATCATATTATTGCGTCATTGATCACTTTTAGCTGTGAAAATTACATCATTTATTAGTAACAAAACCATTACATTGCGTCATCATAGGGTTTTTAGGGAATTTTGGGCGGATTTGATTGGTTTTGAGGCTGTTGACCATTGTAAAAGTTCTAGTACATTGTTATATATACTTTGAGAGGGTTTTGGGACTGTTGTTCCCCTTTTTTTCTTTATCATTTACGCCATTATTATTTTGTTTATCATCATAAACTTATTTTAATAGTACCTGTTCACTTAAATACGCCCTTTATTACAGTTATAAAGAGAAATTTACTTTAGTTTTATAGTCATAAAGACTTATTGGGAATAATATCAATCAGATATTGCTTATTTTTTTTCAGTTATCAATTGGGAATAACACTATAGCAGTGTTGATAGTAATACAAAGTGTGCTTTTGAAGTTAAAATTACGTGTGAAGTTATATTTCTCTGGTGCCTTATCAGTACTCAATACAACAGAGCTCTTTCTGATTGTGTTGTTTTAGAAGAGCAGTCCTTAGACAACTTCTACTAGTCATTTTATTAGTAGATTATCCTCTTCCAGCTCTGTATAACCCTTGTTGGGTTATAAGTTCTACACCGGTCCGCAACATACATGATCTTGACAGCGACTGTTACTCATGTACAGCGACTGACACCCTTGGATGCGACCGCGGCGACGTATTTGCTCTGACCTGCAACACTTCATCATCACGTCAATCTACCACCATCCAACTTCACCCTCTACGTATTCCACAAATCCGCATTCCTAACTACTCCGCTATCTCGCACCTCATCCAGTCACGAATACAATGCCGATCTGTACATGCTCAAGTTGTGCCACAAAGCAGTGTACCAACGATACCGGTACCCAGGTTCAAGGCCAATTTGTCACTCGAAAAATTCAGCTCAAACATCACCTGATTGATGTTCAAACCGAGCAATATAACTCAACCAGCAAAGACTTACCAGAACCAGATGTCGTCAACAATATGGACTTGGAAGCCGCGGCAATGGACTCAGCCTTTGAGCAGGCACAAGTAGATGGGACTAACTCAGCACTGACTCGTGAGTGATTGTTTTAACTTATGCAACAACATCTCATGATCATGACATGAACCTGACCTTGCCTTTTACTCCCCAGTGATCACCCTTGTTGGTATATTTTTAACCTGGCTCCACTTATTCTGCGGGCTCAGCCGCATCAAGTGTCAAATGGCACGTGAATTCATACTCCAAATCTTGGAGATTGCTCGGAACCATCCCCTACTTGACGATATCGATCATCATCGACTCCCAAAGGATATCCGTACTACGATTGCCGGCCTAACAATAAGTCCCGAATTAGACACAAAGATTTGCTGTCCGACTTGCTTTAGTCTCTATGAATACACGACGCACCAAACATCTGCCTGTTCAAGAATCCCCCAAAGCAAAACCATGCGGCGAGGAGCTTTTTGAGAAGAAGTCAGTCTACCGAGGTCTTTGCGACAAGGGAAAATCTCGAGCAGACTCACCTGCTGGAGATAACTTTCAACTATCCAAAATCGGGCGTCCGCGAAACCTTTATGTGACTCAGAAATTATCAAAGTGGCTGCAGTGGTTTCTGAGTAGGTCTATAGTTGAGCAGGAAATTGATAATTGGTCTAATGAGGTGGCAAAATCAACTGAGAAAAAAATTTACGATATTCAACAATCTGAAGCTTGGAAGGATATAAAATGGCCACCTTCGCCTCCAGCTGGGCCCAAGCCCTTGAACCTCACATTCTCTTGTTTCATCGATTGGTTCAATCCCCGTGGAAACAAGCGACGTGGAGCCCAGCAGTCGTTTGGTGTATTGGCACTGAATTGCCTCGATCTCCCTCCTGATATTCGAAATCTCTTACAAAACACGTGTGTTGCTGGTATCACGCCCGGTCCTAACTCTCCCGATATGACTACTGTTCATCACGTGCTTGAAGGTCTAGTCAAAGACTTAATACTCCTTGAAGACGGAATCATTATCCCGACCCATCAATTCCCAGGTGGTCGTCTGGTGCGAGTGAAACTACTCCCACTGTTAGGTGATATGGTGGGCATGCACAAGGTAGCCGGATATGCCTCTCATTCCGCCACCTTGTACTGCTCATGGTGCTGGGGCAAATCAACCGAAGATCGACTGCAAATTGGATTACTTCGAACAAAGGAACAGGTCCTGGCGGCCTCAATGCGCTCAAAACAGGCAATAACCATCAGCGAAAAGGACAAGATACTGAAAGAAACTGGTGTACGTTGGTCAGTATTCAATTGCCTAGCTTATCGGAATCCGGTGTCTCACCTGCCTATTGGTATAATGCACAATTGGTATGAAGGTGTGCTTCAAAATCATTTTCGGTTTCGTTGGGGTTTTGTTCTGTATACTGCCGAGCAAAAGGCGAGCATGAAGCGTAAACGGCGAGACAGTGATTTAACAGAAGTGTCTCGAGGTTTCAAGCGAAAAAGAACGGACAGTAATACAACAGACCTCCCTCCAGCAAGACAAATGAGGATCATCTACGAAGAAGGTGGGGGTAATGCGGTTGAAGATGATGTTGAAATGGAAGAATCTGAAGATGAAGAAGACCCCGAACTGGATGCTGAGCTATCGGCCGGATGGGATGGTGGGCTGTTCTCAAAAGCCGACATCAAGCTGTTTCAAAAGCGGATGCAAGACGTGGTTCTTCCAAATGGGGTCACCAGGCTGCCAAAAAATTTGGGTGAATCAAACCATGGGACGTTAAAGGCTTCACAATGGCATAGTCTTTTTGCATACATAATTCCCCTTCTCATCCTCGATATCTACATCACTCAACCCGAAAAATTGGAAGAAAAGTCAAACCGCGGCGCGATATTACTCAACATAGGCGCTTTATGTCAATGTACAAGTTTCGTGAGGGCAAAGAAGGTCTCTGAATTTGAAGCAAAGTCTTTTGCAATCTTTTATAAGAAATACAACGAAACCTCGAAAGCGATATTCAATAATGCGTCTGTCAAGCCAAACCATCATTACGCAATGCATATCCCAGATCAAATGAGGTATTGGGGGCCTCTTCATTCGGTGGCTGAGTATGCGGGAGAAAGATTAATTGGGGTATTGCAAAAAATTCCAACAAACACAACACTCGGTAAGTAAGAGTGTGAGGTTGTATATCTGCTGTTCACATCTGAGCTTATGTGATTTTCTTGTAGCTCAAATGGACGGAACAATGATGACACGTTTTAGCCAGTGGCAAAGGCTGGTAGGGGATCACGAGGTCGTAGAAGATATCATGCATTTAAATGACATCAAGAAAAAGAAAGACCCGAACGCTAGCCGATATCGAATTGAGCTTGAAACAGAAGAGTATGAGGCTTTGCTAGCCCATTTTTGCAAACAAAACGAAGGACTACGAGACTACCGAAATCTACCTCATCCCCCCAAATCCATCGTTTTGCATCCATTTGCGGTTCCGAGATCTACTTGGCAAATTAGTGAACATGTTTCAGTGTCAGTTGTGAAACCGAACAATTGTATTCAATACAAAGTCAATGGTAAGACCAGGTATGGCCTTGTGCGACAGATTTACGAAGTCAAGTACCCAGAAGATAGGTGGCAAACACGGTTCATAGTTAACCCCATTGAGAACTTGTTTCCCAAAGATTTGGAAAGTGACACGGCGTTCTTTCGTTACATCTTGTTTCTACTGAAGGCTGTACTGGGAAGAGTGGAAGATGGATTTGTTTATGTTGCGCCCGAGGCTGTTGTAACACTACACAAAATGTCATCTTTACCGGGCGGTAAAGAAAACTACTGACATAGAAAAGTCCTGAGGCAACAGGAAGAGAGCTAAAAATCTGAAAAATATGCACCTTGTTCCTAGATGTTGGGGCATCATGACAAGTATTTTTTTGTATTTTACACACAGATATTGGTTAATTGCGGTACTCAAAGCTACATATGTACGCGTACATAGTTTGCGTACATAGTTTTTTTTGGCGGGGAAAAAAACAAAAGAAGTATATTCGAAGTATTTCGCCCGCCAAAAAAAAACTATGTACGGCAACTATGTACGCGTACATAGTTGCTTTGAGTACCGTAAATGTACTAACAATAAAGGCTGAAAATCATCAAAAACCCACCTGTAACAATACCTGAAATTTGGCCTTTGAATTTGAAGACAGGATTTTGGAATCTTCAAACATCAATAACTTTTGCAGTTCTGAATCAAATCACTCGATTTGAAGTGCATTAAAAAGGTGAGCCCTTCCTCTACATTTTTCATTGAGACATAACATCTGTAGCTGGTCTAAAAAAGATCCTACAGTGCTATTCATGCAGAACTGTTTGAACGTATGTAGAGTGTTTAAATGACTAGATAGCACCTTACTAACATTATGAAGTGTGAAGGAGAATAGTTCAGCTTTTGAATGAACCAAAAATCGAGTTATTTGGAGCAGAATTGCAAAAGTTATTGAAGTTTTTAGACCACAAAATATTGTCTTCATACTCATGACCCAAATTTCAGGTATTGTTACATGTGAGTTTTTGAGGATTTTCAGCGTTTATTGTTAGTACATCAACCAATATCTGCGTGAAGAATACAAAAAAATACTCATCATGACGCCCCAACATCTACGAACAAGGTGCATATTTTCTCAGATTTTTAGCTCTCTTCCTGTTGCCTCAGGACTTTTCTATGTCAGTAGTTTTCTTTACTGCCCGGTAAAGATTACATTTGGTGTAGTGTAAGTGTTGCAGCTTATCGTCTGTTGGATTCCAATCATCTTGGTATTGAGAAAGGGGGAATCATACTGCGGCCGCATGACTATTCGTCGATGTTGGCCATATTGTAGGCTTTTTTGTAATATATGTGCAATCTAAATTTTGTATAAGTGTTGGATTTGTAATCTTTTTTCTCAAAGAAATCTATCTACTTTGTTTCCAGTTTTTTTTGGCCTTTGCCTTTGGCGCATGTGAGCACAACCTTTTAGGTTACAGCTTTTCATTGACGGACTCTTTTGGAACATGTGAGACATGTTGATTTCTTTCAAGTTCAAAAGGTTCAAAAATCTTATTACGTGTTCCAACTGATTCAAGGAGCTCTCAGCTACAACATAACAAGAAAAAACCACCAGACAAACACAGGGCATCACAGGTAAACGAGTGTAAACAGTAGCATGAGTCACCACACACAAATACACAACAAAGCAATCAAATCACAGGGCCTAAACGAGTGTCTTGAATAAAAACAGAAATCGAGTAAAATGAGGACCAAGAGGGCGGCACGATGAGCCGAAGGAAGTTAACTGAGAGACAAACAGACGGAGCCAAACATGTAAAGGGCCTAAATGAGTGTGTTGAAACAGAAACGACAAGACAGAAAAATTGAGGAAGACGGCTAAGAGAGAAAATTTGAGGAAGACGGCTAAGAGAGAAAATTTGAGGAAGACGGCTAAGAGAGAACAATAACAAAAAGATACCACATCCAACCAAAATCAAATTCACTCAGACTTCCATCACATCGCTACCTTCATTCTCACTTTCCACAGCCTCACTACCCTCCACTGAGTCTTCATACAAGTCTCCAAAATTGCCTTCATCATAAAACTCGCCTTCTGATTCCTCGTCTTGATCACCAGCTTCATTTTGACTGTCAGCATCATTGATAATTTCATCTCCATCTGATTTGGGCTCGTCATCATCGTGATCATCTTCACTATCAGACATCTCATATGGCGTCTTCAAAGCATCAAGATACTTGGAGTTGAACCGGGCATCACCAATCGTTTCGTCCGGGTGACGGTTGGGTGAGAAAGATTGGGAAGCGTCAGGTAGAAAAGCGACTTGAGAAGCGTTGGCAGTGAGGATCTTTTGACCAGGAGGAAGTGCGTTGAACCATTCAGGATCGTAGAAGTCGAGTGGCAGATATTTAGGAGCTCTCTTGAATTTTGAAGGAACAGGTACTCGCGGTAGTTTGCGGACACGCTTGTGGGGAGAGGCCGGTATTCTGCTTTGTTCAGCTTCTTGCTGCCTCGCGACATCAAGCATTCAAATGAACTTGTTGGCTTTTTTCAAACGATAATCCGAAGTCTTGATGATGCAGACCTTTTTGATTGGGTCCCATTCGTCGTCACTGTGAGCAAGAGTTTCAGAAACGACAGTTGTATAGCGAGGAGGGTACTTTGAGGGATGTCTCGCTAAATAAGCCACTCTCTCTTTACGAAGCTGTAACAACCAGCATGTCCCATGTCAGTGTGATGGTTACGAATTCAAAGAACTACAGAACAACTTACTCTCTCCCTGCGCTTTTGAACATTCTTCTTACTGTTCTGTTCCGCAATGGCTCCTACGTTGTTCAGTTCAGTTTGGTATTTGGCGGCCATCAAGTAATGTACATAATGATTATAGACATTTATCATGAGTGAGATTGAATCGGTGTACTTGAGCTTGACGTTCATGTAGTTGTATGTGCCGGAAGCCAACAGTTGGCGGAAAGTGTTGAGAGCAGTGATTCGACAAGCTGAGTTATAGAGACTGTCAGGGGCCTCATTGAGGTCTGGGCCCCACACACGGATACCCACTTTTGCAAGGATACCATGGATGTAAAGAATAGACATCTGATCGATGTGACTTAAACCCCGGGCAATTCTGCCACCACCAGCACAAAACTCCTTCATGGACATGATCGTTTCACGAGCAACAACATCCCCGCTAGCTGGGTCTGCGATCACCTGTTCAATCTCTTCGCTTGATGAAAAGCGCTTGTAGAATTCGACTAGAAGGGGAGCCCCGGGTGTCATTGGTACGTCGTTGGCTTTGTAAAGACCCCACATCATCTTGACATGAACAAAAAGAGCTTCCTAAAGTTAGTCAAAGAGCAAAATAGTCAGTGGTCAGTATACAGTCAGCTGATTTGCAAAGGAATACGTACTTTCATTGATTTAAAATCAGCGGGGACGTCGTCCACTAACAATTGCAACGGGTGACGCTTGCGGATAGGCTTTTTGCCCTTTGGCATCGAGTGAGTGTTTGGCGTACCACTGCTGTCCCGTGGCTTTTTACCGCTGGCTGTCTTGGGAGAGTTCGAGATCTTGGGGGAGTTCGAGATCTTTGACGATGTCGCACTATTGAGGACCTTTGGACTCTTGCGTGCTGACGTAGAAGCTAGTTTGATAGAGGTAAACTTGCCTTTGGAGGGCGGAGTCTTGTATGAATCATTGCTGGGGTCGTTGGGGTTCGAGGGCTGCTTTTCCATGCTGAGCTGAGTTATTTGAGTCCGAAGATCTCCAATGATGGTCTCAAATTGAGACGCTTGTTGCTTTAAAACGTCGGAAATCATCTTGGACATCTCGCTAGTATTGCTGGGAGGTGGACCAAGGGTGTTGGTGGCTTCTGAGGCGGCAGAGCCATCTCTGGGAACGATCATTTGAGTATCCATTGCGATGAGAGTAGCAGGGGTGATAAAGCGAAGATTGAAAGAGGTTTTAGATGGGTTTTGAAAGGATGTTTGTATGGTTACGTTGATTGTTATGAAAGGTTAAGAGCACAGATGTTTTGTTGAATTAAATATAACAATGAGGAGAGGAAACATAGAAGGCGGAACAATCATCAGTCGCTTATATAGAAAACAATAACATCAGGCAGAGAGGTGAAAGCTACGTCACCTATGCTCATTGGGTGAGTAGACCCTTTGGCTGTCTTGGACCCGCCAAACATCTGGAACATCAAAAGATGATTGTACTGGGAAACTGACTTCGAAGCAGATATTCATGGTAGAGTAACCCCTGAGAACAAAGAAAGCACTTTCCGAAAAGGTGAGCCTTGTCCGCTTTCGCAATCGAAAGGTCTGAGGTAGGAAGAGGGTAGGTTTGGGGCGATGGTAGGATAAAGTTGTTGACAGGGTGTTGAGCTGTGTTGAGTCGAAACAAGGGCAAGATGGGAACAGGAATACGTAGAGGGTGAAGTTGGATGGTGGTAGATTGACGTGATGATGAAGTGTTGCAGGTCAGAGCAAATACGTCGCCGCGGTCGCATCCAAGGGTGTCAGTCGCTGTACATGAGTAACAGTCGCTGTCAAGATCCTGTATGTCGCGGACCGGCCCGATACACATCCTGTGTTTCGTCAGCCTGTCGGATCACGGAATGCGACCGAACATTACCCACGGTGTGACTTGCGAGTCAATCTGTTGACCTTCACTAATGATTTTGTGAGATTTTTTAAAAAAAGCCTTTTTGATTGTTGTGATGTTTAGAGTCTTTGATATCAAGGGTGATAACCAAGCACCTATACGCCTTCCCGGAACTACCGAGCATCCCTTACTTCCATCGACTACTGATGCGCCCATTAAAAACAAGTGTACGAGTCGCAATTCGATGAGTAGTGCTTGTAGTATCTTTTAAGTTCACTACGGCTGCGTCTGAAAGTTTGTCTTTCAGCTCTCAAGGCTCCCATCACCTGCACAACTCACTGATATTTGTTACAGTTTAATAATCAGGAGACAAGGTGGCGTTTGAAGAAGAGTCAGACTTGGAGGTTGAGTACGATTCAGCATCTGAACCAGATGAAGACAGTTCAGCGTCATGAAAACCAATAAAATCTGTGACAAAACAACAACGTCAGTCATCCAGCCAAAATCGTAATACTAAAGTCCAAAGAATTCAAACCCATTCCTGACATGTACCAAATCTACCTCATAATCCACCATATCAAGCAGGTGATCAAGATACCTTCAGACATAGAGCATTGGCTGAAGGTGTATCATTACATGGAATAAGTCCTGATCCAAATCAAATCATCCCTTCTCCTACACCTTCTCCTGATCATTTCCAACAACATCCTCGTTTACTTAACAATAGAACACATGTATCTGGGCATCATGCATTGGGTATCCCTTGTAGTCATTGTACATATCATCTAGACCAAAGACAGCTGGAGCTTAAAAATTGCATCAATGACAGAACCTTGTTTGAACTTTGGTTTTTTTGTCTCTTTTGCTATTTTCTCAAGAAAAATTGCCAAATCTGTCTCTCTCTCTGAGTTATCATTTATCCCTCTTTTGTTGTGTTCCAGTTCTAAATATGGGTACCATTCTTTGTTGTTCTATCTCTCCATCTATATATCTCTATCTCTTTGCTCTCAATAAGTCTTGAGGATAATTAGTTTGTTTCCTTTTCTTTGTTTCATTTAAGCCTTATGGTGTGATTTTTTTGTTTCTGGATTGTTAATATTTATTTCCTTCTTCTGAGGAGGACCATCTCATATTCTTTCCTGATTGTTAAGTTGGTCATATAATTAATAATTCTAAGTTTATTTTATCTTCAATTTTATTTTGTTACTTTGAAATGTTTTGATTATTTGTGGGTATGTGTGTCTCTCTTTCACAATCACGTTTGTTTTGCTGTTGGTGTGTAAAAACCTTTCTTTTCTTTGTGTGTATCTGTCTGTTTTTTTTTCTTCTTCTCTCTCTCTTCTATCCATAGACTTAAACAAGGGAAAGCAATAGAGTCATTTGGAGCTTAGATTTTACAACATTATTCATGAGTCATGTGGTCTTAGATATTCATCTCTGAGTGGCAGAATAAACAGTTCTTTGTGATCCAACCAAGTAGATACAATTTTCTTGAATGGAAAGGCAGCAACTTGGCTGATCAGGACACCAAACAGCATGCCCAGACCAATGTCAAGTACAAACAAGACCTAAATCAGAGTAGGAACTCACAAATTACATCAAGCACATTGACGACAGTCATTCAGTCATTGATGTGTCATATGGAGCTTGAGATGCAAGAGGTAACATTGTAGATGGTCTGCATGTTGAGACTCCTGATATCCTTGCAGTTCCCAGGATAACTGAAATTTGATCCTACTTGAAAATGACCAGTCTCATTGACCCAAATTGAAAAAAAAGATGTGGGTCAACTCCCTTCACAAATGATATTTTCACTTTCAAAGGATCATGTGATTATCTTCACCTAATCACAGCCTAAAACACCAAACCAGTACTTGCCACTGTGATCAAACAAAAGCAAGTCATCATGTATCCTCAAAATAATATTTCAAACCTTCACATATACACTTTGGGTGACAACAATCATCATTCTGTTTAATTTATCACATTTTGTTTGTAGTTCTGAAAGTTCAAGCCCAAGGATATCAGATGAGAGACATCTTCCAAACAGTATTGTAAGGTAGGTTTTGATCAAATATGTTGCTTTTATACAGAATCCTGAAACTAGAATGAAGCCAACCTCTTATATCTATCAACTTTAACTTGAGATTTTTGAACATCAATCAAATCTAGATCAAAATTATACACACAGAAGGTCAATTAATGCATCACATTGTGAGTCAATGATCAGGTAATCAAACAATTGTTAAAACCTAAAGGGTGGAACAGCTTTAATCTCAAGTGAATCCATGCTCTAACACTTTAAACTAAATTTTTCTTTCACTCACTCTCAAGACATAGTCCAACAAATATAAGGTTCATTCAATCAATTGAAGTAAGTCAATTATATCAAGAAATTGAGACACTCATAAGTTGGTATGTGGACAAGTTTGATATACTGGAAAGCAATTTTCTTATTCATTTTTCCTTCATGATCCTGACATGTAGTGTAGTTTTCTCCTTTGAATGTGATTAGACTAGCATGGTTCACCATTCAATCATCAAAGCAGTGGATTTGATCAAATAAAATGATTAAAAATTGGGAGATGTGACTAAATCAAAGGTAATTACTTTTTGTGTTATCATAACATCTAGACACATATTGGACCCACTTTGCTTACAAAATTCAACAGTGCTCATTGTCAATCCAGCAATTGTAGGCTTTTTAAAGATTCAAAACCAGGACACACTTGATTGTGAAAATGAAGGAAATACATATTCACCAATCTGAAGGGATTTGTTAGTTATGGAGGATATGTTCATCAATGAAGTGGTGCTTCCACCAACATAGTGATTTTGTAGCTTTCTATAGCTTTGAGCATACTTGAAAGCCCCGGTGGGAATGGGAAATGACAGAGCGGCGCCCGCCGCCCAAAAGGCTAGTACTGCTTGTACTTTCAAGGGATCCATCTTGATTTTGTTGCGGGATATAACTAGTCCCAAGTAATCGACCTCCGATTTTGAGAATTTGCACTTCTCAGGTTTAAGCCATAGTTGGTGCTTATCCAAGATATCCACCTGAGCACCTAGGTACTTACCCTATGGTATAGGGCCATACAGTCGTTGCTATGGCCCAATGGGATCCGGGGTTCACCAGCCAAGATGATCCAGCATCTTGAGTAGCCTCTTGGGGTACCCTCCAAATGGATAAGTACAAGATTTTCTTAAGGGAGACCCCCCAGTTGCTCACACACCAAGCTGTGTACACCCAGCTCAACTCAAATTCCACCACCCTACTATCACCAACCACACCCACCAGGCTTGATTCCTCAACACATACAACTAATCATACTCGCATTCACCAAATTCCACACCCACCTGCCTCTGTACACACACCAGTTCAACATGAATTGTACGTGTAAGTCCACCCGTCCAAAACGATCTCACCTTTCCCACTTGCCCATCCCTACCTACCCGGTCACCCTTCACCCACCTTCACCGACTCCACATTACTTTACCTATCCACCCGACTCGCAACTTGACCCACCCTAACCCCTCACCCGCACTCACCCACCTTGCCTTTGTTTGTGGCTTTACCCGGCCGAAGTTTACGTGATACCATGTGACTTTCGCTTTTATCGCCACATTCATCACCCACCTTAACCCCACCACCATTCAAAACCACACCCAAGCCATCTCCTTCATCCAAAATCACTTCGTCCTCCCATCTGTACCCTCACCACCTGTTTCCCACCTTGTCACTTGCAAACTTGCGATGACTGCTCCATCACCACCTTCATCACATGCTCCTAGCCTACCTCCCCCACCACTCGATCTTACGGCATCCAGCAGGGACGACATACACAAACTACTCACCCAACATGCAGAAGCAAACGGTTACAAGGTAGCCATTTGATCATCCGAGCCCAACCACGTCCGCTACGCATGTCATCGGTCAGGGCCCAAGCCTTTGGAACATTCCACTTCCCAAAAGACCGACTGCCCTTTCTCAGTCAAGACCCAAGAAGTTCTTGCTCCAAACGTACCTCCTGAACTCCGCAAGCTAGTTCACGATCCGGCAAGTGGCCTCCCCCCAGTAGGTACCTGGCAGATTGTAATCAAACACGGTGGTCATAACCACGGACCCATTGCTGGCCCACAAGTACGTTCCTCAACAATCTTATTAATCTTTCAACTTAGCTGACTCATGTTCTTGCCCTTTTACCCCTCTTAAGCCAAATGGCCATGTACGTGTTCCAATCCCCACAGTTCCTCGCTTTGAGAGCCTGAAGGCTGTCAAGCAGTGATCCAACATGGTCAGTACGATATACACTCACTTTCACTTAATGACGACGTTTAGCCTCATCTTGTCGCATGTAGATTTCAACCCAGCTATCTCAGCTTTCGGCCACCGAACGCACGCAAGCCCTTGATGAAATTCAAAATGTACTTCTCAAGTATCAAACAACTACTTCCGGCCTCGTACCACCCACTTTCCAGGCTTTCAATCAGACAATCCTCCAGTAAGTTTATATCTCTCACCTTCTACCGATCAGCTATCTAACTTAAGGTCATGAATCCAGCAAATGGTACCTTCCCATCCTAAGAAGAAGAAACAGAAAAGTATCAAAAAGGCGTCGCCACCTCCAGATAGCTATCTGTTTCCAATTTTTACCGCTTCAGGTTCACCTCCTCCTCCTCCTCCCGCTCCCGCTCCGTTTTCACCTCCACATCTATTATCCCCCCTACCTACCAAAACCAGCGACCAGCACTCTCCTGTTTCTGCGGCGTCCGATCCAGCCCAAAATCAATGTACCAATATCCATGATACCAAAGGCCTTGTCGATTACGATTCAGAGGACCCGTGGGTGCGTATCAACAACAAACAGCTCACGTTCATTCAATGCACTACATACTAACTGTATACATTACTACAGCCATCCAGTGGACTCGATGAAGTGAAACCTGAAACCCCTCAAAGCGGAGCATCACTTTCATACAATGAAATGCCGTCACCCTCATCGATCCTTCCTCCTCTGAACTCAGCTCTTTCTGTGAGTCCAGCTTATTTGAGGTCATCTCTTACTAATAACTGATTAAAACTGACCTTTTGAAAACCTAGCCTCAGCTCCCCCCCTTCCAATTGACTTTGTAGACCACCAAGAAGGCGAAGCAGCCGAAGACAGCTTCAACTTAGATGCCCTGCTTCCGCCCCCTGTTCAGGCTACTTCCAAAGATACCACTCAGATCGCAGCAGCTGCTAGCGCTCCCCCTGCGCTAACATCCTTAGAGACACAGTGCACAAATATCTGCGTAAGTCTGTTTGTGATCACCCTCACATCCACGCTCATTGCTCAAAGTTTTCAACACTTCTTTTCCTCCCATTTCTACCTTTCAATTGCAGACAACCAACAGTAAAAAGCGAGCCAGGCCAAAAGACTCTGATTCGGTGCTAGGTGTTGAACCCACCGCCATTCGTCGGTCCACTCGGCACACGGTCGTTCCCACAGCCTCGCCACCGGGCCCTTGACGTTCGACACGACGGTCAGCGCTTTCAGGCACCATCAACAAAGTGTGTACGTCCCTTTCCATAAACAGCTTACCCCATCTTCTTCGTAAGCTAACATGGTAATCATTTCAGGACACTTGTGTGCCACATTGGCTACAGCAATATGTTCAACAGATCAGTGATCCTAAACCCAATGGACACTGCGGCTATCGTGCAATCGCAATCAGTGTGGGCCGTTCAGAGCACAAATGGCTTTTGGTGCACGAAGACCTTATTCATCAACTGCAGTCAAAGTCGGAGTATTACAATACCCATATCAAACTACGGATGCGCGGTGATGGCGACGTTGCCCAACATATTCAAGCAATTAAAACTCAACGAGAAGAGGTCCTCAACACCCCAGAGCTATGGCTTGATTTGGCACAAATGATGTATGTGATTGCAAACACGTACAAACAAGTATTCTGTGTTTACTCCGAAGCACATAGTTTTTCTGCTTTGCCGCTTGATTGCGCCGTTAACAA
Organism: Melampsora larici-populina 98AG31; assembly: GCF_000204055.1. Taxonomy (NCBI): domain Eukaryota; kingdom Fungi; phylum Basidiomycota; class Pucciniomycetes; order Pucciniales; family Melampsoraceae; genus Melampsora; species Melampsora laricis-populina. The sequence continues at coordinate 20,169 of NW_006768851.1, read as the reverse complement.
TAATCCACCGATATTTCTTTTTTTTGACCAAAAACGTGTACACTTTCTTTCTCTTTCACTTTCTTCACCTTCCACCACACTTCCCATACCCGAGCCATGGCGCGAGTTGCACAACTTAGCACTACCTCAGGCGAAGGACTGGGTCGACAAGTACCGCTATGATTTTGCCTTGTTCAAAAAGTGTATTCTACCCTTACTTGCGGCTCGAAACCCTTTGTTGTATACTCGCAAGCCTTCTCCTGTGGACCTGATTTCAGATTCTGACTAGCCAAATGTAATGCGGCAAGAACCTTTTCTTGGTGTTTTGGGGTCTTTGTTGTTTCATGCTCGCTCTAATGCAATTGTTGTAATGCAATACCTCCTTGATAAAGTCTTTAGCTCCACTGCTTGCCAAATTAAGTGACACTTCGACAATGCAGCGGAGGAATTTTTATTACTCTTCTCTTTGATCATCGGTCGCATGCTTTCAAAATATACATCGGTGTGGAAGTGATCATTCAATTCAGCTGCGCATTTCACCTACGTGATATCTTTCCTTGCGTGAAAGGTTGGTAAGACATTGTAATTATACACCTAAATACATGGATTGACCCAATGATTTTAGGTGTACACAGGCCATTCGAAAAACCAACCACGACAACTCCAAAGCTTACCATACCCTCCCACACCCTCTCTTCCCTTCCATCTCATCCAACAATACCTACCGACCATGCCACGATTCAATGGGGTTGTTCCCACCTTCAACGCACGGAAGCCATACTGGCTTGGTACACCAAAGACCGAGACTCAAAAGCGTCATTTTGCTAGGATGGCTGCTGCGGTCCAGGCACGAACCCCTAATGTTCCCGTCATTGCCCTAAATCAAGGCCCTGCTTTAGATCACGGCACCCATCCTGACCAGATCATAGGTCTGCCGGAACTCGAGGCCATGTTCCCGGTTCCCCAATTAATCGAAGACATCCGTCTTGCAAGGATTGAAGAGGAACGAAAGCAGCGTTCTCTAGCCTTGGAACGCGCAACACAGGAGATGTTCTATGCCTACATAGAATGTCACCTGCATACCTCCGAATGCGGTGATCCTTCAATGTGGGACGTGGATCACCGGCCGATGTGCAATTTTCACCCTCATGCAAAGCGAGTGAGAAAAGTCGATCTAGTAGACATTTTATGTATGTACTTTCTAAATTCAGTTCATGTTTGATTGTGTCCAACGACTCACTTCCAGCCTTATCCTTCAGATCGTCGCAAAGCTGAGGTAACGTTTTGTCGATGTGAAGAGAACGATAACACCCGACTCATCTACATGGGGTATATTGGGGGGTCACCTAAGTACCCTGAAACGGCCTTTTCGATACGACTGCTGCAATTATTCCACATCATTTGGAAGTACTGCACCAGCCGCGTGGACCCTTTCACCCGAGCTCTGGATGAATACCTGGACGCCTTTAATCCTCTGATCCTCACCAAGAACAAAGAGGTAAGATTGTCAGTACCTACCCAAACATGCAAGGTACTGACAATCTTTGCTTGGAAGCCTCGTCGCTGGCATACCCCGTTTTGATGGGCCATTGACGCTTATCGCAAAATGCTAACGGCCACTGAGAATGCCCTTGATATTGAATTGACCCTTTCCTCTCAAGAAAAGCTGGGCGAAAACTGCCCACGTTGCTTTGGCCCTTCAGTTCCCAGTCAGACAGATTCTGAACCTGATGTAGTGGTATGCCTGGATGGAAATTTCCAACATCGACGCCACATCGCCGCCGGTCAAAATGCAGCCAGGGACCCCACCAAACTGCCCTCCAGTTTCCTACCCGAAGACAAAGTGAATCGAATGGAACAACGACTGGCTGGCCTTCCCAAAGATACCAGAGTAAGTGGTGTATCAATTCTGTTCCGCATTCATCATCTCACGGCACTCGAGCTGAACACTTGTTCTGAAATTCTTTAGCTTGAAGCATGTGCTGTACAACATACTGCCCCAAATGACGTTTGGGGCAAGGGGCACTGGGCCAGATGTGATGGCAATGGTATGCCGCCATGACCACCCTTTGCGTTTTGCAAACATAATTCAGAGTGGTGAGAAGTAAGCCCGTTATCTTTCATATGTTCACTCAACTCCACCGTGGTGGTTTGATTTTGATCTGATTATAGAAGTGGTACAAAGGCTTCACTACCCCTATGCCTTGATCGAATGGTTTCTGGGTCTGACCGAAGCTCAGAAAATAGGCTTCCTGTACAATATAGGATGTACAATGGAAAAGGGGATTGAGAAGGTACGTGTCCAACATATCAAAAAACTACACCCTTAGATACTTCAGTTGACCAATTTGGGGTAACAGCGTGACATGTTTAACGAGGAACGGCAGTTGGGCCGACTTAAGTTTGGGACTAGTGTATTTCACGCCTATGTCCATTGATGGTCGTGCCAGTTGAAATGGAATCATCATACAAGTTAAGAGCAAACTCGGTTCGCCCAAAACCTGATTAAACTCCCTCCTCCTCACTCAAAAGTGGCTTAAACTCTATGTATACCATAACGTAGGGCGCACATAAGTCGCACCTATTGCGTTCCAAGCCAACCAATTGCTCGTGAGTGACAACCACCAAGAATACCATTTATACTTTCAGTCTTCCATCCTCACCACACTCTCACTCAACTAATCAGCTTTGCACTCGTCACAGATCTGAATCAATACACAAAGGACTTACCACATCTCTTTGTAAGTTGTGTTTGTGTCTGGTTTTAGGGGATTCACTTCTACTGCTATGGTTATGTCATATGAGGTTGGTGAAACTTCAATGCTTTACAGCCTTCAATTCTTCCAGGTCTGTCGCTCATTTCTTCAAATCAAACTCTTAATACTACCACTTCTTCAATTGGTTTACCACTTGAACCATGAATGTCCTACTTTACCTTTAACATTCTCAATGAGTCCTTTTTTGCTCACAGGTCTTTACTTCCACCTTTAGATTTAATTCGAATTCATTTGATTCTTCAATCTTCTCAATTAAGGTATCCAAAATATAGTAGACTGGTAGTATGATTGAGAAATCAGAACTGTGACCGGTTTGTAGATGACATCCAATTGAAGCTCATGAATGTACCAGATTATCAATATGGAGTGCAACAGAGTTGATGTGGTAAGTCCTTATATCTCCTCTCTCTCACTCATGATCAAATCTTTACAATTGTCTTCAAAACATTAGTTCCCGGATTGATTTGCGCAGAAAGTTTGATCAAGCGTCTGCCTGGAGGAATCGTGCAAAGCTTTCTAGCGCGAGGCAACTTTTTTCAAGTGGAGCGAAGTGCTAGGTTGCAGCACACAAGCGAGATGAACCCCAAGCAAACTTAGATATGTACTTTCTTCAAACATATCACGAAAGGTTTCAGACAAGATGCCAATTGCAATTCAATTTTCAATCCCAACTAATCTTCAATCAGAACCGTCAGTCATCAAAGCTAAGGTTAATTCAAATTTGGCTCTAAATGGTTCAAGATATGTTTCCCACTTCATCAAACCAATCAATTCATAATTATTTAGATTTAAGTTTGATTCCGAGTTATACCAACGCTTCTTCATTCTTAACATCTCAAGAAGAATATGATTTAACTCAATTCAATCAATCTTATCAATCATCACCACAACCAGAACCTAATGCTATCTCAGTTTCTAATGATGAAATCAAGTTCAATGAGATCAAAATCAATAATCAAAGTCAATATACAGTCAATTTCACAAAGCTTGGAAAGAATTCCACGCCAATTTGCCCAAGTTTGGCGGGCAAAAGTTTCCAAGCTTTCTGCAATCGACTGTAGTACACCCAATGAACATCAAATCGACCTCAATGATGAATTTCTTGCGAACTTGAATTAATTTGTTTACAAACCCAAAATTAGATCCAACTCAAAAACAATTACAACCGATCGAATTATGATCATTTATCCTTCAATCAATCTGATTTGATGAATGATCCCTCATACTGGAGAACTTCAAAGAAAGAAGGCAATCTATTAAAATATCTTCCAAAGAACCTCATGAATGAGTCAATCAAAGTCCGACCTTCAAAACCAAAAAATGAAATACAACAATCATCAAACTGAGAATGCAAGTTCAGTACAACCAACTGAGAGAAGTCTTGAAGATCTTGATTCTTAATTTGTTTGAAACCAATTCCAGATTTTGATCCATTCTTATCAACCTGTCCTTCAACCAATTATTTACTCCTCTCAACTGATCCTAATTCTAACCACAACTTCAGTAAAACTCCAATCACTGAAGGTTTTATTTGTCCTAAATGTAATGAATCTCATAGTCGTCAAAGTAACCTTTTATCTCATTTAAGGGACACTCATTCAACTGAAAAGAAAAGTTAGTTCCATTTCCTTCCATTACCACAATTTCAATTGATTACTGATTGGTCTTTTTCTTTGGTGATTAGTTAACTTCAATGTGATATATTAAGTTGTCAAGAAGCTTGATCATTCTTAGCATCTAATTTGATTGATCTCCATTCTTTCAATCATTAAGACAATCAATCTAACTCTGAATTCCACCTATATCATCAGTTCAATAAATCTGAATCAAATTTACTTACAGTCGATCAACTCAAATTCTGATCAATATGCTCAATCAAATCATTATCAACTATCAAGTCAATTCAATTAAGGGGATAAAAAAAGAAAATCAAAATCAAACCTCAATTTTGGCCTTGCTTTGCTGATAGTCAAATGTATCTCTATTTGGCTTTTATCATCATTGGGTCAAAAAACACTGCAGCTACATAAATATCAATAAAGAAGTAGATTAGCTTCAAGTACTCCAATTGTTTTATTATTGGTCGTAGTTTTGTGAAATCATCACTTGCTCAAATTCAGTAGAAGAATTAAGCATTTCACTTGTAACTGACTCATCTATCAACATACATATAAGCATGATTCTGACTTACTTGAATTCTCACACTCATTAAAAAATTGATGCAATCCCTACCAAGCTCCTTTGATTCAAAGGCTGTTTTCTATCTTTGCATTTTGGATGCCAATCAACAACTAAGTTTCAATTTATGCAATCCAATGTCTTGGTGAATGCACAGACTCAACTCCCAAATTGTTATTTGCTAAATGTTGATGTTGACTATGCATTGATCAAATAGGAGGTAGAAATCCCATAGAATTGTATCACACAGATACCAAGTAAGCTTTTCTGCTATCTCATTGGTTTTGTTATGGTTCTGATTGAGTGTCAGTCAAGAACAACATTCAGAATAATTTTTACTAATCAATAATGTTTGTAACAGTCCAATTGGCTGTAGAGGTCTGACATACAAGTGAGTCAGGGGAAAAAAATTAGGTGCAATGAAAATTTGAATATCTGACCAACTGGCCCTCAGTCACTAGATTACTCATAATGCTAATGAATCAACAGCGTCTGATCCAAGGGGCAAGAAAATGAAGCACAAAAAATTCTTAGGGAGAATTCAAGGCTCATCACACCAAATCAAAAAGGGATGGATTAATGAGAGCAAGAGCCTTGCAAATGACCGCAGTGAAACTTGAAATCTTTGATGTGGAATGAATCAAAGTTGGACAGAGATGGAAATAACTTGAGACTTATGAACTTTGTAAATCATAAAGTTTGTAAAAATGAAACATTGCTGTTGGATCCTCTTGCCATTTTAAAAGCTGATCAGAATTGTCTTCAAAATTCATCACTCGTATAAAAGTCCAAAACAAGAATCACAAAATGTGGTCCACTGAGAATATTTTTGTGTAGTTCTCAACAAGGGGACTTCAAAAACAATTCACTTTGTCATTTCAGTGTTTTTAGCAGCTTGGGTGATCCTTTTGTAGAAAAATTGCTTAAGTGATTCTTGGTGTCATCATTCAAGTTAAAGGTAAACCGTGTTTGGCGGCAAAACTTGACAAAACTCCCAATTAGTACTTTGGGGTTGGAGGTTTACGCGTCCTTTGAGTAAAATCTGTGGCTCACGTGTTCACCTCATCAACTATTGTCAAGCTCCCATCAAATCACCACCTTATTCAATTGATCAGTTTGTAAAATGAGGAAAACTAATCCAACTAAACTAACATCAACAACTACACCAACAATCATCAAACCAATTACAATCTCAACTTCACCTACTTCACCTACTTCATGCTCAACTTCATCATCATCATCATCTACAGATCAAGATCAAAATCAACATCACAATTAATTTGACTTACATCCTCAAAATCAACCTACAACTACCAACAACAACTCATCTTGTTCATTACCACAATATATCTTTAGTATTAGCGATGAAGAACTCTCTGCTCAACATACTGTTAGTGTTGACCTCTCTCTGTAACCAAAAATGAGTATTCACCTTTATTCATTACCAGTTTGAAACCAAAATCGGCTATGAGAATTGGGGTTCAATTTGGCGTATCTCAACTAATCCTGCTTTAAATAATCAAAGCAAAACCAAATCAAATAAGCTTGAGCCTTTGAATTAGCTCATTGTGATTAAACTTCAAATACTACCAACGTTTGTGTTAAATGTTTATGGGGTGAAATCGAGTTGAGTTTTTCTCTCAACTTTTCTAGACCTTGATTGGACCGTTACAATATCTTTTGATCATCTTAACTGATTTTTTTGTTTTTCATCCACCACCAATTATTCTCAGGATTTCATGTTTATTACCACTCCTTCTTAAAAAGTGATGTTCTTCAACTATTGACCATCAAATTGGCTCTTTTGATGGGATCAAGTAAGTATCTGTAGATCTCTTGGATCAAAGTGCTACTATTCAATATATCCAATCTAGGATTTGATGCTCAAATGGTCTTAGTCTCTTCTTTTTTGGCTTTCAGGAGCTTGATTCAAAGAAAGTGGCTAGATTGTTGTCGAGTCAAAGTCAATCATCAATATCTATGGCTTACAAATGCAACAGGCTGCTACAGGTTTGTCTTTCATCTTGTACTTCTCTTTCAGTCATGTCTGCCAACCAAAAAACCAGTCATATCTTTTGCTTTGCAATCGATGACCTTACTGACTCGCAGTTTTTGTTTTGTGAAATCAACCTTTTAAATCGAGTATAGCTTTAACAGATACATTTCTTGCTCTCAACAGTATCACCTCTTGGTATTGCCTCTGCTACAATAGACCTTAGATCCAAGACTTTGACCATCACCTACATCCGCTCACTTCTCCCCTCCGAACAGCTACGTTGATCGACGCGACTGCCCAACGACTTGGAATTTTGAGATATTCAAGTCAATATCTTGTGAAAGCAATCGATCAAACTCCCAATGAATCAATCGAAATCAATGATCTATGTATCAATCGAGTTGAGTCTTTCAGATCTCTTCTTGAAAACAGGTTGAATTCAAAAGCCATCTAACTTTCCAGACTCTGATCTTTCTATAGATGTGTCCAGATTACAATGGTATTGAAGTTGGAGTTTGTGAATCGATCTCAATCAAAGCTATTGAATGTTCAATGTTTAGAACATTTATGTACTCAAGTGAAATCCAATATCAAGGAAGTAGGGGATATAGGTTTAATGGCAAAAAATAGTCCATCTTCCCAAAAAGTAACATTTAAACCAAATGTCTTTATCACTTCTAATAGTGTATATCAAGATTTTAACACCATAGCTATTACTTCAAGAAATTCAGGTTTGTCATTTCTTTCTTTTCTTTTGGGAGTTTTCTGAATACACATCTGATATTTTTTCTCCTTTTTGTTGTTTTCATACTAATGTGTCAACAGCTTATCAACACATAGAAGCTAAATATATCATTGGTTTACTTGACAATAAACTTACGATAGCTTTAGCTGAACAATCGACAAAGTCTTGACTCAAGAGCAAATCGAACGTGAACTCAGCTCGACTGCTGCAGAACCTACTAGACCGCTGGGTGGGCATCCTCTGATGACTTATCAGTCACCCTGTCGCAAATCGCTCAAGACACAATGATTTTTTTATTTGCCCCCAATAGAGGCCATCGTCACCTACCCAAAACCCGCAAAAACCTTCAAACCTCCGATGATGACCGCCTCCCGGCCGCGGAATACTCCCGCCGCAAGCATGTACCTGCAGAAAATTGCAACAAAGCCTTTGGTCAATTGGCCCTTCTGTCCCCCTTCTTGAGCAGAGACCAGCACAAAGGCAGAAGACAATCAAGAGACCGAACTTACAGAATATCTAGCGGTGTCCTCTACGTACCTAGCGAGTAAGAAGCGGTGTCGGTCTGACACCAATCTTACTGAAGCCCAACCCCTAACAAATACCGATCAACTCGAGTTGAAGGACCAGACTGGACCTTTGTATTTTGTGTGTCTCTACCGCAACATGCAAGGTATGCATTCAAGCAAAACCAGTACTTGAGGGGACAACGGGTTTCTGGTCTTATACCCTTCCTCATCCAGCTGCATGGCTGTCTTGAAGGACTCGGTCAAAGGCAAGACACTTGGGAGTATGATGCTTGGATTGCAGGCGGAAGTCCGATCCGGTGTGCAGCTCAAGGTTGGTGGTAGACAGCTGGAAATTCAAAGACAGGCCGATGCGGGCGAGATCGAATTTCTGGAGTCTGGCCAAACTCGCGAGGACGAATCTGGCTGGAGCAACATTGTCAAGAAAGATGGTCGGTCATTTGGCGTTCTGAATGTGCAAAAAACCAAATCCTGATCCAAGCCACGAGCGCGTTTAGATACCGTCTCACCTTTCATCACCCCGTTGCATTCAACAGGAAATTCTCTCCCTAAGAAGACTTTCAAGCCAAGATTTGATGTGAGTGCACGCAAGAATTATACGTATATGCATCATTTGAGTGCTGTCTTTGTCAAACTGATATGACGGTTACAATGGTGATGTGAACAATCCATCACAAAGCCAAACGTACCTGGAGTAGTAGTGCTTCCAAGACCTGATGCTGGCTGGTTGAATAGACTAAATCCCAAGTTGGGTTCACATCATCTGTGTCTATTTCAATACTTTGAGCTGATGAAGATGTTTAAAGATATCCCAGTCGTTGATGTGGTAGTTGACCCGCTCATATTGCGCTTTCTACGCCCTCATCAAGTCGAGTGAGGCCATTTTGATCCCGAGGGTAGCTATTTCTTTACCGATGCTAACTATGGCTATCGGACCAATCTCAAACTAGCGGTGTGAAGTTCATGTACGAGGTAGGATGTCCAATCCCACTGATCTCTACTGATCAGCTATGCTGACCCTATTTATGGTTTAGTGCACAATGGGTATGCGTGGACACGAAGCTCAAGGATGTATATTGGCAGACAAGGTGCAGTAGTTGCCTCATCTTTCTGTTTGTAAGCTATATTGACGTATTGATCTGTTTAGATGGGATTGGGAAAAAGTATACAAGCTATTGCGCTATTATGGACTTTGCTACGTGGGTTGCGATTTTTTTGGCCCTCCGTCGACCTTGCACCTGTCCTGATAACGTATACATATTCAGGTCAAAATCCCCTCGGGGGACAAGGGCCCGTGATACAATGAGCGATGATAGTGTGTCCGGTGACTCTTGTACTTCTTGAACTGATTGATTTAGGTACTTCAAACCCAACCAATTGGAAATCAATAGCAACTCTCAACAAATGCTAGGAGGAGTCAAGTTAATTAAATCAGTCTCTTCAGAGTTCCATCTTATGGTGGATTTTGTTGCCCCTGCAGTATCAAAAGGAGGGATAAAAGGCTTGAAAAGGAATTGTAAATCAACGCCTGCTTTAAAAAACCTATGTTAGTTGAACCTTCAAAATCAATTTCAGATGTTTTGAAGGTCAACTGTTTACTTGTAAATATGAATATGATTGGGAAACAGCTCAGGTTAGTGATTTTATCTTTTGATTTTCTTTGCTTTGGTTGGTACCGAGTTGATTGAATAATTATTGTTTCTTTCCTTTGAACAGATTCATTATTTAGTAGATGTAACAACAATTAAATGTAGTAGTAATTCAGACAACATGGGCAAAAGGTATCCTGATATGTTGGATGAAAATGAAAATGAAAACACCTATCAAAAAAGAAATCATTGAATAATTTGTATTTGATTCAGAAGTAATTCCATGGTATTGGATGGAGTTGAATGGAATAAACAAAATCCAATGAAATTGATTGAAATCATATCAAGCAAAATCATATTGGATAGCGTTGAGTTGGATAAAATCCCATCAAATTGTACCAAATTGAATTTGATATGCCAAATTAGAGAGTCTGCTCAAGCTTATTATGCTTTCAATGTAAACAGCAAAATTATATCCATTTCACATTCAGATATTAGTCTATTTCAAGCTTATCAAAAAAGGCAACAGATCAATTGTCAACTTTGGAATTCAATCCAATCCTTTGAATGAATCCCACTTCAACTTCAGTCATCAACTATTATCAAGAAATCACTTCGGATCCAATCACAGAAAACTTGATAAACTATTCAAATCAGAACAATCATTCAGCATTTAAAGAACTTCAGTCAAAAACCCCTAATACAGCCATTGATTCAAACACTGAACATGAGATACCAATCTTGATTGCACAAAGCAGGCTAGGCGGCAAGTTTCCTATTGGCTTGGTTTGCGCAAACCGGATCACTGAGTTAGCATCCAGGCAAGCAGTCTTTTTGCATGGGAAGAAGATTGATGTGAACTGGTATTGTGTTGTTGTCAGATTTTTGGAAGTGTGCGGCTTAAGTGCGGGTCTGAGTTATATTGGTAACCAAGGAGCTGAGTGATTCCGGTGCCCAACAGAGTGTGGCAGCGGAATCATGTCGGCTTGGCTTACACCCAGGGTACGGGTATATCAATGTGACATGTAATGAGTTTTGTATGGTTGTTCCCCAAACGTAGACACTACAAGAAACATAACATTTTCTGGGCAGAAAGTTAAATTATTTGTATACAAAAATCTGGAAAGGTCAGAAACAGAGCAAAAAATATGAAAAAATATGCATCCTGTTCCTTGGTTTGAGATCTCCAATCTGCATATTTTTCCGTATTTTTGGGGTTCATGTTGGTGAGTGTACTAACAATAAACCCTGATAATCATCAGATTACCACCTGTAACAGATGCTGGAATTTGACTGATCAGTGCTGAGAGAAAATTTTGATTACTATAAAACCCCATAACTTTGTCAATTCTGGCTCAAACATTCGATTTGAGGTGCATTAGAAAGCTGAATTCCTGAACTACAACTTTCATTGTAACACAAAATGTGTAATCCCAATGACTGACATTCTATTTGATGATATGCAAAATTTGATCTCATTGGGGATATCTTTGTTTGCAGGCCCGCCATGTATTTGCTTCATTTATGAACTATCTTCAGGAAAGTACCAGCTTCCCAATGCACTCAAAATTGAGTGTTTTGAGCCATAACTGACAAAGTTATGGAGTTTTGTAGTAATCAAAATTTTCTCTCAGCACTGATCAGTCAAATTCCAGCATCTGTTACAGGTGGTAATCTGATGATTATCAGGGTTTATTGTTAGTACACTCACCAACATGAACCCCAAAAATACGGAAAAATATGCAGATTGGAGATCTCAAACCAAGGAACAGGATGCATATTTTTTCATGTTTTTTGCTCTGTTTCTGACCTTTCCAGATTTTTGTATACAAATAATTTAATTTTCTGCCCAGAAAATGTTATGTTTCTTGTAGTGAGAGTAGAAAGCCAAGGTCATGGCACTGAGACTATGAGCACAAAGATGGTGTCATGAACGTTCCACTGGCAGAAGAAATGATGTGCCTGTTGCATTGCGCAAGGCGTTCACAAGCGCACAGGTTTTACTCCGCAAGGAGCTAAGAATAGCGGCAGGTGTCATCTCAGTGAGCTGGGGTTCAAGGCCTTGTCATGTAAAAAGAAAATCATGTGACATAGAATCAGGATTGAAGGGGGAGATCTCAAGAGTGAAAGAGGACAAATAACAAAATTGATGTGATGTTCATGAGTGCAGATAATCTGATGTAACTTATGAAGGCGGCGCCCGCCGCTGATTTTGCTAGTCCACCTTAATCAAAGACTGATCCTGACTAATTCAAATCATCTTGGCAGACCTCGTGATATCAAAATGGGTACAGAGTTGCAGTGCTGTGGTTAAAGATAAAATTGTTTGATGTGTAACAGACTGTGATTAGAATCAACAGTGTTGATCAAATTATTATTCTAAACACAGCAGACTGATTGATGTGTCATGGTAAAGCTATGAATGTCATGCTTGGAGGTATTCCAAGGAATATGTACAAAGTATGTAAACTTTACATAATGCATCCAAGAATCAGCAAAGAATTGTTGCATTCTGAGTGCTTGGGTGTGCTGAGCAAAAAGTGGGGTCAAAATCCAAAGTTTGAGACATGCAGCCAGTGTCGATTACCAAGGCGGCGCCCGCCGCCCAATTGGCTAGTCCAAGACTAAACGTAGGATGGGGCCTCTCAGACGGCGAAGGATCAGAGCGTCTTTGGTCTGCATTGGATACTCTAGTGTCTTCTGGAAGATACTCAACCAGTCAACACCAAGCCGACGCAATTGATTTGCGAGCCAAACACTATTGTACCAGCTTACGCCACAATGCAAGTACGTTACTGCTTTGTTTTTATCTCTCCCCACATACTGACCAACCACCTAGTCAACAGCTGTCTCCCTCACTAAGAAGAGGAAAGATGCAATCAAGCGCCTGGAAGAAGCTGAGGCTGCCCTCCGTAACCTCCTTGATGCGGATCCTGCTGTTGGTGGAGATTATTTTGAGAACAAGTGGAATGATCAAAAGACCCGCCAACTCGATGTGATCAATGAGACCACAAAAGAGAAGCGGGAGCGTCTCCTGATCCTTATTGGGCTAGCAGAGGAGCTTGTTGTAGCACAGTGAGTTATTCTTAATGTTGGCATATTGTTTCACAGCTAATGTTACATTTGATCTGCTATATCTCAATCAGTGATCGTCTCAAGGCAATTCAAAACAAACGCCGGAGGGTTAGGACGCAGGCCGATAACAACAACCTGATGGCGTTACCTGGTTCGGTGGCAGACGTTGAGGAGCAGATTGAAGCCATTGCCGACGAGCTTGGAGGTGTCGAGTTCCGAAACCTCGCTGGAGCCGCACGTGAGCCTAGAAACTTATTCAAGGTAGTTTAAATGCTCACAATCAATTGAAATGTCAGGTAATCAGCGTGATGCGCTTTTGGGTACCTCACTGGCCCTTGGCAAGTTGTATGAAGCAAAGGTCGGCCTGACTGAAGCGCGGCTGCGACGTCATCGCCACACTGGTAAGCACTCGCGACTCATGAATATCGACAATGTATAACTGATAAGGACAATTCTACAGGCGCCAGACAACAACAATACATGGCCAAGCATTTAGGTGACAGGACTAGAGATGTTCGTGTCAAGTACGCTACTTACCAGCGGCGTGTTGAAAAATACCGCACTGAATTTCCGGAAGCAGTGCAACCTGATTTACCTGATTTGGCCAAAGTGATGGGAATGGATATGGACAACCCTTTCTGGAATAGAGGTGAAATTACCCCCAAAGATCGTGCAGCAGGGGAGAGGGACAGATTGGGTATTGAAAGCTTCTTATCGCAAAGAAGTTCCCGAGAAGATCTGCGCCGGATTGCGAGAGAAGTCCGTCAGATGACTGGATGGGCAAATGGGTATTTTGATTGTGTAGTTGGTCTGAAACACCGCGGCGACTTAGGTGAGCAAGTCAATTTGCACAGTATGAAACTTTGCATTGTCAATGAATGCTGACGACAATTCCATTGCATGACCACTCTATTCTAGAGGGTTGTGGTTCCTTGAAAAACAGATTGATGTCCCTCTATAACATAGTGTCGAGGAAAGCATGCAAACTATGGAAGAAATGGAGCAAAGACCTCAAACAGGCGCTTGTCGACACGCGCACGTGTTTACAAGGCACCGGCGAACAAGATCAGGTCTTGAAAGAGAAATTTGACAAGGTAAGTAAATGGGCTGACAAAGAGTGGAAAACTATGGCTGGTAAGCCAGTTATCCAAGCAGAGGAACCAGATGAGTATGAAAATGCGGAAGAGGAAGAGTATGAAAGGTGGTATGACATGCATGGGGAAATGATATGAATGTGTACCCCTCTAATAATGTTGTGATCTATGTGTAATGTGTTTAATGTCTTAACTCTATGATTATACTTGAGTTTTTCCATCCAATGGGCAAGTGAGAAATGTGAGATTGAGTATGATCACACTCCCCACAAATTCCCTACAATGAGTGCGGTTTACCAGCCCTTTTTGACAACACCCCTGGCTGGATGGACCTGCCATATCAACCACCATGGTCTCAATCCTGGCCACTGAACAACAACAACTTTGTAAAACTTGGTTCAGAAGATCACACTTGTGTGCCACCCTACAATGAAATCATTTGCAAAGACTCGAGTTATAGATTTTCACCTCTGTCAATGGGCCTCAATGATGACTTGAGTGGGTGAGTGATGTAATTAGAGAGGTCAAATGAGCATCCACTATTCTTTTGCAAGTTTCCGAACTTGCAAAAGTGGAGTGTGTTAAAAGTTACGAGCAAAACTCTTATTTCAGGGTACGGATGACTGTACTTTGGTAGAAACTAACACTCAAGTACCCAAGAGACTACATGTTGACTTGAGTTGGTGGGTAATGTTATGTCCAAGGTCAAATGAGCATCCACGAATCTTTTGCAAGTTTCAGAACTTGCAAAAGAGAAGTGTGTCAAAAGTTATGAGCAAAACTCTTATTTCAGGGTACGGATGACTGTACTTTGGTAGAAACCAACACTCAAGTACCCAAGAGGCTACATGATGACTTGAGTTGGTGGGTAATGTTATGTCCAAGGTCAAATGAGCATCCAAGAATCTTTTGCAAGTTTCAGAACTTGCAAAAGAGGAGTGTGTCAAAAGTTATGAGCAAAACTCTTATTTCAGGGTACGGATGATTGTACTTTGGTAGAAGTACCCAAGAGGCTACCTGATGAATTGAGTTGGTGAGTGAAGTAATATCCAAGGTCAAAGCAGCATCCACGAATCTTATGCCAGTTTCAGAACTTGCAAAAGATGAGTGTGTCAAAAGTAATGTGCAAAACTATTATTTTGGGGTACGGATGACTGTACTTCAGTACAAATCAACACTCAAGTAGCCAAGAGGCCACATGATGACTTGAGTGTGTGAGTGAAGTTATATACAAGGTCAAAAGAGCATTGACGAATCTTTTGCAAGTTTTAGAAATCCCAAAAGAGTGGTGTGTCAGAACTCATGAGCAAAACTTGTATTTTGGGGTAGGTATGACCGTACTTCAGTAAGAGGCAACACTCAAGCACCAAAGGGGCTACATGTGGACTTGTTGATTTTTCAACCAAGGTAGTGTGCGAGTGGTTGTACAGATGAAAGCACTTCACAATCAATGAGGTCTAAAGGTTTTGAGCCGTACTCCATGTAGAACAAGGTACATTATGTACGGAATGCGAGAGGTGTCAAGGTGACAATGCAAAAATCAAAAAACGAAAAACACAATTCCCGGGTGCGAAATTCAAAAATCAAAGACGAAACTCGAGAAAATACTCAAATACAGGGATAAAACCCCTGTACCGGAGTAAAAGTCATGGCAGAAACCCCTTTCAGACCAGGTTACGGCCCAAATTTCAGTAGATTTACAACTTGAAACTCAACATTTGTCACCCCATTGTCGCATTGACACAAAAAGTACCAGGAAACCACAAAAGAGGACATCAAAATTCAAAATTCAAAAAATCAAAAAATCAAAAGTCAAAAATCAAAAAACAAATGTCGATAATCAAAAAATGACAATTAACAAACCATAAACAAAGACCCCAAAAATGAAAACTTCACATTAGATGATGAAAAGTGTACCTCTCTACCTCTCTACCTCTCAACCAATCACGCAACCCATACACCATCACCGATCATCTTAGTCATTCCTCCAACTTTTGTCATAGTCTCCACCCATCCACTTGTTCAACCAAACCTACACTACACTGGACCTCTTTGATTGTCTCCACTCTTCTTCATCCTTATTTGATCGTCTTCACTCTTCTTCACTCTTCTTCATCCTTATTTGACCATCTTTACTCTTCTTCATCCTTCTTTGATTGTCTTCAATCTTCTTTGATATTCTTGGATCGGCTTCACCCTTCTTCAATATTCTTGTATCGGCTTCATTGTTCCCTAGTATTCTTCAATTCTCTTCGATCGACTTCAATCTTCTTCAATCTTCTTGAATCGGTTTCACTCTTCTTCAATCTTCTTCAATCTTCTTGAATCGGTTTCAATCTTCTTCAATCTTCTTCAATCTTCTTCAATCTTCTTGAATCCTCTTCAATATTCTTCAATCTTCTTGAATCGGTTTCAATCTTCTTTGATCGACTTCAATCTTCTCCGATCAACTTCAATCTTCTTCGATCAACCTCAATCTTCTTCATTCAGCTTCAATCAGCTTCTTCTTTGACTTTGGTTTCTCTCGGATACTCATATTTCACTATCATGAACCGACCTACTTGTCCCTTATGTCAAAGTACTCTCCGTCAAGGCGAACACAAAATATGTGGACCCTGCCTTGAAAACATCAATGCGGACCAAAACAAAAAGGTTCCTTCTCCCCCCCAGCAGGCACCCACCCAAGCTTCTCAACCCCGCCCTGCCAATCTCAAGGTCATCAATGCCAAAGCAGCTGTTGCAGCCCGTACCTCGACTTCCACTGGTACTCATGTCCACCAACTTCAAAGCGACAAGTCAAAGCAAGCTGCTGCCAAGAAACAAGCTAGCAGCAACCGCATGTTTAATGGTCACCCAGCAGCACCTAAACCTCCACCTTTCACTACTCACACTGGCCGAGTATGCTCTGTAGGATGGATGGTGATATACGAGACCGGCTCTTTCGCTCATGGTCTACTTCGGGGAACTTTCACTGTGGATAGGTCATCGTTGACACTCTTGGACGACACTAAGGAAGGCATCTTCAACCTGTGGGACCACTCTGTTGACTCTCCTCTTTACCCTCAGGCACCCAAAGTTTACAACTCTGAGTATTTCAACCTGGCCAAAACCGGCCGTGGCCGGAAAGCACCTGTGGTCTTACATAACAATGAAGTTTTTGCCAGATATCTTGACGACACTAAAGGAGAACCTAGCCTTGAGCTAATTTTTCTGGCTGACAAATATGTAAAAAATAATCCTTGGCTTCGACCTTCCACCAGTAAGCCGGTACAACCTCAACGACAAGCTAAAAGAAAGGCATCTCAACATTTGACTTATGAGGAGATGTTATTAGATGATGGAGATGAAGAAGCGAATTATGGTGATAGTGATAGTGATAGTGATGGTGATGGTGATCTGCCTTTGAGTGTCAAAATATTCCAGCCAAGCAAGAAAGCCAGGTGTACACCTTCAACTTCAACAAAAGTCACCTCACCACGAGTCACTCGAAAGAAGGCTTCTAATTTGAAAACCAAGAATAGTACATACCACCTGTGTGCACTGGATTGCACCGAGTGTATAGGATGATACAAAGACCTGTAACATCCTATGTAGTCCGAAACTCTCCCTGTAGAAAGTCTTAGAATTTTAGTTGGAACTATGGTGACCTAGAAATCGCTCTAAGTCCACAACTCCTAAGGGGGGACCCTTGGCACTTGCACCTACTATCACCACCCTTACAAAAGACTTCACCACCTCATCAACAAAGTCACCACCACAGCTAAAATATCCCCACCTAAGCAGAAAAATCGCCACGACGCATTCAATCTCACCACCTAATTGAAAAAATCACCACCCAATTTGCAAACTCACCACTGAACTAACAAACTCACCACGACAGATACAATATCACCACCTGTCTCAATAAGTCACTAGCTCACCTTGGAATCTCACCACCAAACCCAAAAAAGGCTACCCTTAACAAAACCACAACCCACCCTAGCGTACGCACCTAAATTCACCTCCACCACCCAACTTACAATCAAAACCAACCTCATCTAACTATCGTCATCACCTATCTCGACTATCGATCACCTACCTCCACCCCACTCGACAAAACTGTACCTTCACCTGACATGCCAGCCAGCCGTCGCACCACCAGACGAAAAAAGTCAGCGTCACCTGAAACCGATTCATCAGCAGGCTATGCTCCTCCCACCAATACGGCTGGACCACGACGCAAAACGAACCACAACATCGACACTTTCAGCCAAGCCACTGATCCCCCAAGGACCAAGAAGCGCAGACGCACAGACGACGAACACCCACTTGAAACCACCCACACCGAAGACGACAAACACCCTACGACTTCTAGCACCTCTCCAAACATGAGTAACTATTGCCAACTGGGAAACGAATGGGGTATGCCGCGTGCGGAGCGAAATCTAGCTCAACTTGACTTACCAAAGAACAACCGCATATCAGCCATTGGCCTCTACGAGGCACAGGCACTCCAAGTGTCCTATGAGCTAGACAAGACAATGCTCTGCATTGTCTTGAAGTGCAGTAGAAAAGTCCTCGATGACGCATTGTGAGTACAACTGGTCATGTCTTTACGAGTCCAAGAAGTCGAATAATACTAACCTTGAGCCTTGCCTCCATAGACTCAAAGGACCACTCTCGCGCGAACCCAACATGTACACAAATTATCAAACGTATAGCAACGTTGCTACCAAAACACCAAGTACGTTATTTGTTTTGTTATAGTAAAAATCTTAAACATATCAATGAAACAGGTCGCTTACGTTGATCGCACAGTGCCACCCAAGGGCGTATCTCAGGGCTTTCCGGAACGTAATACCATAGTTGGCAACACTTGGTCCAACTACGACAAGGACGAACACAAAGTTTTCACCCCTCGCTTATTCGAGCGCCTATGTATCGGGACCAGCAAAGCGTATGCACTCACCTCAACACCTCTAGGGATTCCTGCCTCCACCAAAACAACAACCGCTGGCCTTGAACCAACACCTCTAGGAATTCCTCCCTCCGCCAAAACAACAACCGCTGGCCTTGAACCACTGACGCAGGAGGAATGCGAAAAATACATTCCTATCTTTGAGCGCTTGGTCAATCTAACTAAGGTATCACATGACTTACATGACGGCCGACTCTGGAGGCATAGTGGCAAAAGCAAGAACCACACCTCCGAGCAACTTCTAAATCAAGAAATCAGCAAAGCAGTTCGCCAGGTAAGTGATGAGATTAACTACGATCGATAGCTCGAATTAACCCCACTTTAACTTACATTCAACTTGTTTGGTCAACCAGTTTCATCTCTTGAACAGTCACTTCAATCTACAATACCACCTCCTTGTGGCCCGTTGGAACCCGGCATCCACTGGCTCCAATGCGCTATTTCAGGACGAGTTCACCACATGTGAAAGGTGGGCCCGGTCAGAACAAAAAACTCACCTTCTTGAACGATTCACCTTTGAATCAACCAAGGCGCCACAACATCTCCGAACAACACGAAAAGAGCCTAAGCCAATGTCGGAAGCCGCTGCTCGCCAAGCCAATCGTAGGGCTGAACTCGCGAAAGCTTTGAACGAGTTGATGGGTATGTAGATGGTTTTACTCGTCATTCTACCTCTGCCTCTGGTCGGTCTCATGCTAATGATGCCTTTACAAAAAGGACCACATTTGCGCGGGGGCTATCAGGGCAAGGGAGACGCCCACCCCAAGGTTGCGGACCTGAAGAAAGTATTTGAGACCAAGGAGTTTCGTGGCGGCGTGAAACTAACATTCAACCGCACTCCGGAGAGCAGCATTACCGATATGATGCTTTGGAAGGGCCCCAGCGCCCTTTCTAATGATGAGGTGGATATCTGGATACAAGACATCAAGATGAAGTATTATACCATCAACCGGGCCGAGCCCGAGTCAAGTCGTGACTCTGAAAAGAAACTTGGTGAAGCGCAGGATAAGTCTGACAATGACCGACCCATCGGAACCATTCCCAACTTAGATGAAGCTGCTCACAATCTGGATGATTGTTCAACGCCAATAATTGGTACCATTCCCAAGTTAGATGAAGCTGCTCAGAACCTGGATGATAGATCACCGCCAATATTATAGATACAGAATGCCATACCTTTCTCATCTCATTACATTTCCGATCTCATGTTCTTTCTCACTAACCTTTACTTTCACGCCTCATGCCTTCTAATCGT
>NW_006768850.1:304920-313413 GCF_000204055.1 Melampsora larici-populina 98AG31 | reverse complement strand
AGTAAGTCTTCCATGAACTGAAGGAAACAAGGATTGTAAGACTTAATGTTTTGATCCTGAGGCTTGTCAAAATTGACGCTTTGTGCTTTAGGAGAAGAATGCTTCAGGACACTACGGTCTTTCTCAAGTAAAGGTTTTTGATAGGCTTTTACAGCCGTATGACTTCAACAAGATGTCCGAGTTTGGTATGTAGTGTATTCATCAGTCGCTTTACTCTAAGATTCAATCTGACAAAAGCTCTGGAACTGTTTATGATTCCAAAGCAACAATAGGACATGCGACCTTTGAAAGTATGTCGAAGTTGAGATACTGGCATGTAAAACTAGACTGCTTGAAACAGCTGGAATCATGCAAGAGACCTCAACTGACGTATCAGAATTGATTAGCGGGTCCGAGAATTTTACAAACTACGATTTGCAGACATTGATGTCTGCAAATCGTGATGTCTGTAATTTTCGACATTCTCCGGTGTAATCTTGAAATTCACAGACATTCGCAAATTTGAAAGGTTCGCAAAAAAAAGGCCTGTAAGATGATGTTCGCAAATCTGTACCTGAGGAGCTTCGATCTATAAATTTGCAATGGTTATTTTTCAAAAGTTTGCAGACATTATGGTTTGTAAGAAAAGACACTCGTAAAAATCATTATAATCTCGGTGATCTACAGCTTTGCAACCTTTCCTTTACAAACCTTTGATTGCGTAAAAAGACGTGTCCGTGAATCTCGTTTTCATGGTTGTAATATAGAATTTTACAACTCAAAAATTACAACTCATCCGATTCTTCCGAGCCCAAAATGCCCAGTCAAGAATGACAGAGAATTGTTTAATTTACTCGTTGGTAATATTGTTTTCAATACATGCTTTCTGTGAAACCCCTCGTGCCTTTGATCAGAAGAGCTTGCTTTTCGATAAAAGCAACCAACGTAAGATTTTGTTAGCCAATGTCATTGTTCATTCAACAACGAGTTTGACTTGTCCAAAAGCTAGTAGTAAAAGCAACTCTTGCTTTTCGAAAAGAACTTCTTGCTTTTCAAAAAGAACTTCTTGCTTTTTGACTTTGAATTTCATAAAAGCAACTCTTGCTGTTCATCTAATCCGAGATCTGCTTTTCCTGAAATCCTACCCATAGAAGCGGTGGGGTTGCACAGAAAATCACACTCGCCACCTGACCATCTCTACGTAAGGATAATCCGCCTTTATCATGTTCATCGATTGCCGTTTGTCAGAAGGCAGTGTGTCACAACGATGAACCAATCTCTTGATCATGTTTAATCATCTCAATCAATTGCTGTTTGTTAGAAGGCAGTGTGCCAAAATAATAAACCAATTTTTTTATTGTGTTTAATCATAGATTTGCGTTTGTCAGAAGGCAGTGTGTCACAAAGATGAACCAATCTCTTGATCATGTTTAATCATCTTAATCAATTGCTGTTTGTTAGAAGGCAGTGTGCCAAAATAATAAACCAATTTTTTATCGTGTTTAATCATTGATTGCCGTTTGTCAGAAGGCAGTGTGTCACAACGATGAACCAATCTTTGTATTATAAAGACAACCAAAATTAAACAAAAGAACATATAATTATTATCTCATTAAATGTAAAACAAACAACGGTCAATAATTTTTGATGATTTGGAGAAAACACAAAGAAAAACCCTCAAAGTCCCACCTCTTCCTCATCTTTTACGCTTTGACGTCCTCACCCCCCTCTCCGCTTGCTCAACTGGCTCCTCCTCACCTTCATGAGACTCTTCTACGGCCCCCTCTGCAACCATTTCATATCCTTTCCAGCCCTTGAGTTTCTTTGTTACTGCTGTAGCACACACATCACGTGGCATATAACAGATCAGCCGTGATGGTTAGGTGTCACAATGAATGGAAAGATTTATCTCACGTTTTGGGTCGTTTGTTTTTGACTTTGAAACTGGATCCTTTGTCTGCACCACGGCCACTGGACGTGGGCGGGCTTGTATCTTGGCTGTGGCTTTCGTGCAGGGAAAGTGTACATTTATTAAGAATAAAAATAAAACCAGGTCAATAAATCAATACAATACTCACATTTCATCCTTCCTTTGGGTTTGGACGACACTACTTCGATTTCACTTTCCACCCCATCTTCTTGCTGGCCTTGTTCTGAAGGGCAAACACAATTTTGTGATGACAACCAACATCATTAGTTGCCAATCATCTTCGGTGATGAAACAAATACACACCACAATGTTTGTCTTCATCTGAGATGTCGTCCAGCGCACGCTCCTCAGCTGTCAAGACCTGGTAGGCTTTGCTTTTCTTCTTGTGAGCTACAGCCCAAAAAAAGAATGGCACCGGCACCGCCATCAGATTGCATTCACAATCAAAGAAGACATGCAATCAAATCAAACCTTTCTTCTTGGGTTTTGCCTCTTTTTTTTCCAGTTTGGAACAATTTTCTTCTTCGGTGTTTCCATCGGAGGCAAACATATCCTCTATTTCTTCTGGAGTGAGTGAGGCCAGAAGTGACTTGACACCTTCATAAACAATGTGATTAAAAATGTGATTAAAACCTTAAACAAAGTAAATTAGAAGTATCACTCACCTTCGCGGTTTCCATCCAACACCAGAGATTTATCCATCTGTTTGATGGAGTCCTTATCCGTTGTCAGTGTCTGAGAAAAAGGCATGTCGCCTTGGATCTCTGGATGAGATTTTGTTATTTTAACCTTAGCCTCCTCAATGATAACACTTTCGTCAGCTGTAGGTTGCCGTGAATACATTGCCCAGCTTGTCTTTGGAGAAGGACCACCAATATCTTGTAAATCAGTACTTATTAAGCTTGCGTTACCACCATTCAACATATCGTTATGATACCACACAGCAGTCAGGCCTTGGACTGTGCGTATGACCTTACACCAGAAATGAGCACCGTCCCAATACCCACGTGTGCGCATCCAGTACTTAACCCCATAAACCTCCAACTGGTAAGGCAAGTCACACTCAGCCATCATAGCATCCATGTCCGGCTTCTTGGTTTCAGAAACCAAGAAAGTTGAGATATCCAAGTGGATGTATAAATGAGGAGGTGACACCTGTTCCCATGCAAGACGGTTCCTTTCAAAAAATGGTGGTAGGCCAGTATCGTCCTTTGTGCAGCGCTGACAGTGACGGTTAGACTGTCCTCGAATTCCAGTTTCAGACATCCAAGTGGCCAGAAATTTGGGGGTTTGTGAGTAATTGAAATCACTATCAAAGTGCTGAGGAAGGATACTGATGGTGTTTGTTGGGATAGTCTTGTTGATGCGATGAGTTGAGTCACGTGAACAAACCAACTTTTGTATACGGGCCAAACGGAAGAGTGTTCTAGCTGGAGCAGGTACCAAGGGTCTTTTGTCCGTGCAGTCAAAGATCACTTCAAAGAAAGTGTCGGCAGATGCAAATTGGTCGGTGGGAAAGCTGACTGATGCTGCTTGAGCAGCCGCGTGAATTGTGTTTTGCCCTTGGGACAATATAGCTCGTATGCTTCCTTTCTCTGTCATCTCGCAAGTCGCGCGCGACGACAAAACCTTCATTATCTTTGTATATATATGAGTTGCTTTACCGTTGGTCCCGTGAAACCACAGTGGCGACTGGATGGCATGTAGACACTCAGCAATTGAGTCAAGCCAACATCTGTTCCTGCGACCGGCTTCCGATGAGGCATAGAAGCCTTGAAAGGTGGTGATTGGGTTGCGGTTGATATTGACAGATCCTACTGGTCGGCCCAATTTTTTTTTGCGACCCAGAAGGGCTTGTGTTGTATCAGGAGGACGGCCATCGTTGTGCTTGTCCTTACGATTGCGGTTCTTCTTTGTCCATCCAAGGGTGGTTGCAACCTTCTCATAATTCCGAGTTGAACCGTACTCAATACTTACTCCACGAAGCAGGTCTTCATGATCCCTTTCAAGGCTCTTGACAAAAGCATACAGCTGTACCAAACCTATCTGGATGGTACAGTTGCTTTCCCTGAAAAACAATTGGATTAGCACATTTAAAAACATGACAATTAAAAGAAAAAGCAGACCCACGCAATCATGTAATAAACCCGGTGCATGGATTCTTGGGCATTTGTAGTGTCAGGGAGGTCATCACATAAGCCGTCGTCGTCAATCTGCTTCCGACGTGAGCGGAAAAGCATTGCCTCAATGTCGGAAGCTTGCCACCAGTCCAACCATCTTTTCGCCGCTGGGAATAGCCGCCTTAAAGTTTGGACATTCTGCTCGTAAGTATCCTTGCCTGGAACATCTTTATGCAACAAGCATTCGGTGAGCCGGACCCAATCTTCCTGCAGATGTTAATTGGCCAGCGCGATCAGTAATGACAATCACAATGATGAAATATCATGAATCACTTACTTGCAGGTGCAGTGGAACAATCTTATGATTCTTCTTAAGCCTGGTTACCTGCTGTCGGAAGTGCTCCTGACAGCCTTTTAACTTCCCCAGAGCTTCCTTACGATCAGTACAATCGAAAACTTTCATATACGCTCTGATAAATCCGTTTTTCTGGGCAGCAGAAAAATCTACAACTTGCCTAACAAGTGTGTCGCGTTCCTCTGGTAGAAGTTGAGCCTTTTTAATTTGCTTCATCAAAGTATTGAAGTGAGCAAAGTAATGCTCTTCGGATAGCCCGTACAGCCAGGTTAGCTGGATTGGAATCCATCTACGCAATGTTGAGTGGTACATTGAAGTTGTCATGAGATACCCGTTGGCAAAAAATTTGTAAGTCACATCCGATAAGAGGCCACCTCTGTAAACTCCACCGTCGATTTCGCGCGTCAAAAGCTGGTCCGCCATCCATTGAGTTTGGAATGTCATGTGGATATCCTCTATCATATAAGATGACTTTATCATCCTCAGTCCCAGCCTGAAATACAAAATGTTTGAAAACTTTGAAAACAGTGAGAGAGAACCAGGCAGATCTTCACTCACTTTGCCCAATGAATCATCTCCAAAGGGAAACTGTCCGCGGCACCTGGTATCTTCTTCACGGGGATAACCCCGGCATCTCCCAGTATCTTGCGTCGGTAGTAAGCAGTACGGTGCAGGTTTCCCAACGACGGATGAATCCCAGATGACGATATGATATCCTGTGTTCCGGCAGGGGCTCGACCAACCTGGAATCGTGAGGAACTTGAGGTGAGTCTTATGTAGCTATCAACAGTCACGAAAAGATCATAACAAAAGAAAGCTTACCTTGTGTTGCAATGGGCCCATCGAAGGGTTATTTGTCACCCGTTCCGCGAACCTTTTCATGGAGTACTTGTCAGGCTTGTTGCGACGCGGCCATGCATGAGTGTGATCTCCAGAATGCCGAATGATCCCCCATCCTGAGGGGATGTGCTCGTCCAAACGGCAGATTGTGTCTTCACACGCAACATGACGAACCAACTCGGAGCAGTTGGCTCCTGGGCATATTTTAGGTCTGTTGACAGAGTAGCAAGGATAAAATTCATACTCAGTGAGTTGTTCATATACTTGAATAAATGTGGATACTCACGATTCTCTAATCTCAGTAATTTTTCCACTTCCAGTGGGTGGTGAACCCAGATAATCACAATTCATATCAGAACAAATAAGAACTCCAAGGCAGTGGTACCTGATTGTTCGCCACTCAGGATGCCGGGCAGCCTTCTTGGGATATGATGTGGTGTACGTGAACGCAAAGGTGGCCCAGTTATCAAATTTTTGATTAGGTAGCTTGACAAAAATTGTTTGGCCATTGGGAAGTTTAGGATAGCCTTCTTCATCAAGAGTTGTCCCATGATCGATGAAGGTTTGGAATGTGGCCCGATCCAGTGGTAGAGCAAATGTTTTCTTGCCGTGCTTACGTAGCTTCTTAGGCTCAGGATGGGCGGTGGTGAGCATGAGTTCATTGCTTCCCAAGGGTGTGTCTTCGTCTTCGGCAAGAACTTCGTCCTGTTCAACCTCTTCGCCCTCGTTGGTAATCAGTTCGGTTTCTGCCAAAACAGTGCCGGGGTCTCCATTTCCATGTTGAGGCTCGTAGTATTCATTGAAGTTGAACAAGTCACTGGTACTCAGCTGGCTGGGAATCATGATTTTAATAGTGTATCGTAATGATATCAATGTATTAATGATTGATTATTGAATAATCGGAAAGAAAGTATCGCGGTAAGGCAAGATGAAGGGTGAAGAAAGCACTATTTTGGAAAGCACTGAAGGAGGACTCGAAGGATCTCTCGCTCTCCTACCTAAGTTCAGGGTCCCCCTTGCTCGCTCCCTTGCTTGATTTGAGATGTGTTGGCAAGATGTGGGTGTCTCTTTTGGGAAGACCTTGGCTCTTTTGAGTCTGTTGGAATCATGGCCCAATATTGATGGCTGCGACAAGTGTTGCAAAAATCAACTTTGTACCCTTTGGGCACGACTTTTGCGATTGAAATTTTACAGACTTGAAACGTCTGTGAGTCATGTGTCGTAAAATAGCACAATCGCTTGACTTTATTGACTTTTGCACTCTTCCTTTTTTGCAGTTGTGAACGTCTGCGAGAGAAGTGTCGTGAAATTCGACAATAGCGTGGATGATATTTATTTTTGCGTACAAATCATTACAACCTTTCTTTTACAAATTTGGAAATTTGGACGAAGATCTGTAAAATTCAAGAATCACCCAGGTAGTCTTCATTTTTGCGGACTTCACGCTTTACGGTCAACAACGTCTGTAAATACATGTCTGTGAAAATAATCGATCCCTCAGAAAATGGTGGATCAATTCCTGTACTACTACAAATTTGCAATCTTCTCGAATTATCAATTCCGGAAGTCATTTGGAAAACATTCACAAAAAAACAAGTTTTGGAAAAGCTGAACGGGATGAAGAACATCATGGTGGGAATCTTTCAAATGGAAAAGAATCTAGAATTTAACGTGGATGATTTTGTCTGGGTCGCATCAAATACTCGAGCATTCATTCTGAAGTCACGGATCTCCGCCACTTTCGAAAGAAGATCAAAAGCTACAAGTAGTATGTAGAGCTGGACTGTGCAGATCAATTTACTGACACAGATTGCTTACAATTCTGCGATAGCACGTTCCATATGGGAAAGACAAAGGATAGCCTTCCTGGAGATAATCTACAACTTCGTCAGCTCTTTGAGGGTCTTGAAAAAAAACGACAAGGGCTTGGTATACCTACCCTTTTTTATTGACCGATGAATGATTGCCTTGAATGTCATTTAATTCCACTGAGCACAAGTATCAGTGGAGCGTAAAGTTGCAGCGTTTGTGT
Organism: Melampsora larici-populina 98AG31; assembly: GCF_000204055.1. Classification (NCBI taxonomy): domain Eukaryota; kingdom Fungi; phylum Basidiomycota; class Pucciniomycetes; order Pucciniales; family Melampsoraceae; genus Melampsora; species Melampsora laricis-populina. The sequence goes on along the minus strand of NW_006768850.1, from coordinate 306,157 downwards.
GATAAAAGACTTCAGTCAGTCAGACCAGATATCAGAAAGTGAGTCAACGCTGAGAAAAACACCATGAACTATGGAGCTCTCTGCGATATTAAGAAGTATACTGACAAAAAGTACTTCTGTAGATTGGTCTTACCAGGGTATAATTTCTGGAAAGAATCTGGAAATTTTATCCAGAGTTCTTGGTCATCGTCATCACGAAAGCATTTCTAGACCTATACCTTTTTTGAGTGATGACTGATCAACTTGCGGGTCTCAGTTAATGTCACTCAGCACCAATCCGGCTTGTAAAGCTGAAGTCCAGGGACAACTCAAAAACATTCAAACGACCTGAAGCGCCACAACAAAGTCTATCAGTAGGTGAGCCAATGCTCGGAAACATGCAATTTATTATCACTGCCAGCATTAAAGAGGTTCCCAGATGGGAATATGGGTCCTAGTGATCAGATTCCCATTCTGCTACTGTTACACAGTTCCATGAATATTGCCTGAGTAGCCATTGTGATATATGTAGTCAATATTTTGAAATGTGTGTCTCAATCTGAACAAAGTTACAGCATGTATTACACATGATTTCCTTATCTAGATGAGCAGATAACTGAGCGGACCTGTATGTAGCTGATAGCTAAGGATTTACTCAGATGTTTGCACATATGTAGTGTATGCTTTATGGCTCAGATGTGCAGTGCGAGATGATTTGATGCTCCATTCTTCTCTCAATGATATTCCCAGCCTAGGTCATGTTCCGACCAGGGAACCTATTTAATGCTGGCAGTGTATGCTCCTTTCTATGACTCTTAAGAAACATACTGACATGGAAAAACACTTATTCTTCTGGAATAGAACTTTCTAGATGTGAAAGACGAGATAAGCTATATGGAAACAATTTGCAATGCCAATGCTTGCACATCTTCCAATCATCACAAAACTATTTGTGCACCTATACCATTCTTAAGTTGAACAATCAAGTTGTGGGTCGCTTACGATTCCACACAGTTATCAGTGTAAAAACGACTTGTAATAGTGGTCTTGCTTCCTTGGCTTTGTGATTGATTTTTTTACTATAAATAGAGCTCGTCCTCGATTCCCTTTTCCTATCCACATCCTCTAAACCACCACGTTCACAATATTTTCTTTCCATCTTTTACCACTCACTATAAATCTATATATCTTATACTCGTTTCGTTTCAAGTAGAAAGCCTTTTAGATCATCGCCTTTGCAATTATTCTGCTATTCTAT
>NW_006768850.1:300591-304820 GCF_000204055.1 Melampsora larici-populina 98AG31 | reverse complement strand
AATGCCTTCATCGACTTCATCCTGTACTCGAGTTTAAGGACCACTCACTTTACCATCTTTCGGTTCTTCTCCGTGAAACAAAAGGCCTCACAAACCTTCATGTTACTCGTAGTCCAAAAAGAAATTTTGCCAAAAAAACGAAATGTGGCATGAAATTTATGACATCCCGAGTAAAACCTCCATATCCTCATGAGAGAGATTATAAAATCACCCTATCCTAAAAGTTAAACTTGGTCAGTGATGATTTCTCATAACATAATACTCCAAATCTCTTTTTTTTTCTCAAGCGCAAAATCACACAGCGGACAAAGCCAAACCATAACAGTAACAATAACAAAAAGTTAAGAAGATGATAGAAATCAACATCAAACATTTCTTATAGCAAAATCCAGAATCCTCAAACCAAAACGGGTCCAGAGAAATCTCCACCCTTCATGATTCCTTCCTTCGGCACACTGACCTTTCAATTTACTCACACGATTGACGGGTTTGAGCAACAAGAAGAGTAGAAAGCAGAATTGAAGAACCAGACCGAACTACTTTACTTACAAAGTTCTTTTAAAACCTGAGTGACAATTCAAAGAGAAAATGGGTCAGACTCATGGTCAGTTTGATTTTCTGTGGAATGAGATACAAATCACATCCTCAGCCATTTACCCACACGGATAATGTACCGTAGCCGAGGCGTCGGTATGACGCGGAAAAACCAGACGCCCCGTGGCCGAGTATCGGATCCTGAACCATTTTGAAATCGATCATCATCAACCCAAAATACGAAATCTCCAAGCTCAAACCTCAAAAGTTCACAATATCATTTCTAATCCAAATCAAGATTCCTTGCATTCATTCAAAAGAAGATGTCAAATAAAGAATTCATCATCGAAGACGATATTTCACTTGGACAATTACTTGATCGAGCTACCAAATCATACGAAGAAGTACAACTAGCTCCATCACCCAATAACCAAGATGTACAAGTAAGTAAGCTTTTTTCAAGCCAGTCATTACCGAAAAGAAAAAGAGTGAAACATGATGTTGATGTGATTTTTCACATTTTGATGTGATTTTACACATTTTGATGATTTGAATTTTAGTCTAAGATTTTATATAGTATATCTGATTTAAAATTATGTGATAAATTAATTAAACGATTAGGAATCTTATCATCAAATGAAACAATAGAAGATATGACAACTAAAGATATCAAATGTTTAATTGTGAATGGATTGATTGGAATGTTAATGGTTTTGAGAAAAACTAATGGTGGTAATGAACGTAAAGCGTTTCTTGAACTTGCAAAAGTAAGTCCTCTCAAATCATCAATCTTTTAATTCTCTGCTGTTACTGATCAGGGGCTTTTTGTTACTATCAAGCATCATTTGTTAGAGTTTATTGAACAAATCGAATCTTATGAAGTGATACAAGTGAATGAAAGATCAAAATACCAAGGACCTTTATCAACAATCAAAAACCAAGCAATAAGAAGGGAAGGCAAGATCATTCAATACAAACTAGAAAAAGAACTACAATTCAAATTAAATGAATACAAAACCCGAAAAGAAGAAAAGAATCGATCCAACCTACATTCAACAAACCATCGATCCACTCGAACTTTAGATAATGAAGAAGAAGAAGAAGAAGGAGAAAGAGAAGTTTATACAACTTGGTTAAAGTTTCTTTATTTAAAATCGTACCAAGAAATCAATAGTATAGACCAAGAACTCGACTTATTAGGCACAAGTTCACAGATGGAAAGCATCCCACACCGATCCAAAAGTACCGAAAAAGACGCAACAGAAGCCGAAGATCTAAGTTGGAAACTAGACCAACTTTCCACCAAATCAGGCCCATTGATCGGTCCTACCGGAAAGATTTTAAGACCATTCACCATCTTACCATCATCTAAATCATTTACATCAGCCACAGATCGTATCCGATTAAGATCCGAAGTGTTTAGACCTGATTGGAATTTACCTACGATGACCATAGATGAATACTTAGATGAACAAGAATCGATGGGCAATTTCTTGAAAGGAGGTGGACCGGCTCAAGCAGAAGAAGAAACGGATGGGGAAAGAGTCAAGCGGGAAGCCGAAGATGATAATCTTAATGGTGAAGAAATGGCAGAAGGACTTAGGAAAAAAGCGATCGAATGGGATGAATTTACTGATACACATAGGAAAGGTGAAGGGAATATGATGAATAGAGGTTAACTTTTTTTTTGAGATATGTTTGTGTATATAGAGAGTCGATTCGATTTGTTTTGATGTTGTTCAGTTTTATATCTTATCAAACGCTTGAATTGGTTTTCTTTTTGTAAAAATAAATGTTATTTTTGATTTATATTGTTTAAACTGATCCATCGCTAATCCAATTCACTCTACAAATGTGTTTTTATTCTGGTGACTTTTGTTCTTTTTGACTCAATGGTTCTACAGAAGCGCAACAAACTCATAAATGGCTTGGGTCCTGTGTTTTATGTCAAAAGGCCATGGATTTGATACTGTTCTCAAATGTTTCCTTGACTGCTGGAATAGCTTCCTGCAAGAGTTTTTGGTCAAGTTTTGAAAGTCAAGCATTCACATGGCCACTTGATTGTATATCTTCATTTTCAGAGACAATCAGATATTGTCACACTTTCATCCAAAGAAACCTTCAGGAATGTCTTTGTGGCATGATATTCTACAGTGTCACTTGAGCTGTCACTTGAAATGGAACCTCTTTAGTAAGATGTTGTGGTGGAATATGCTTGTAAAAAGTGAAATGATGTGTTTGAACTCGATCGATTGCTCTTCTTTTGATTACCTCTTCCTGTTTACCAACTCAACCTCAATCAACTACATCATCATCATTCACTTTATTACTTCACCCAAGACTATCATCAAGAAAACCGATTGGAACTAATCCAAAACTTCAATCTCTCAAGACACTTAGTTCTTGTAGGATGTATTACGTCAGTACAAAACCACAAGTTTCCAAGACAATGGAATTCCAAAAACTGACTATCAATGGATTTGACATCTTTCTTTGGAAATCAAATAGAATCTTAAAGCTTTGATTAAAGCTATAAGAGCCACTAAAACTTTAGCAGATGAAAGATCAGTGATCCAAAAAGAAAGTGCAGCTATTAGAACTAGTTTTAAAGAAGAAGAAACGGCTTATAGGTATAATAATGTAAGTTTTCAATCCTTCATTAAATTCTTTTTTACTTTTTGGTGAAGGTTTTGGATCATTCATCAAATTGTTCTTTTGTTGATATGATTCTTTTTGGGAGGTTCTTTTAGGTGGCTAAATTATTGTACATTCACATGTTAGGACATCCTGCTCATTTTGGACAAATCGAATGTCTTAAATTAGTTGCACAACCAAGGTTAGAGCATCAAGAAAAAAAAATTAAAGAATTTGATTTCTCATGTTTTTTTGTTTGGGGGGGATTCCGGATTAGATTTGCCGATAAGAGACTTGGATATCTTGGGATTATGCTTTTGTTAGATGAAAGTCAAGAAGTTTTAACATTAGTAACTAATAGTTTGAAAAAGTAAGTGGGTTGATGATTTGATTTCGGTCTTTATAAATCAATTGAATGAAGAGAAAAATCTGACTTTGTTATCTTTGATTTTATATTCTTGATTGGGAATTGATTTTGGGATTATGATTGAAAAAAAGTGATATGAATCATTCTAATATGTATGTAGTAGGACTTGCGCTTTGTACGTTTGCGAATATCAGTTCAGAAGTACGAATTCTCTTTTCAAAGACATCTCTTCTATTCCGATGACGAATGATGGCTAATTTATAATCTACGAATCCATTACAAACCCCTCCCCCTACTTTCACAGGAAATGTCAAGAGATTTAGCAAACGAGGTAGAAAAACTTATAGGAAGTAGTAATACGTATATACGAAAAAAGGTTAATATTTTTGATTTCATAAACTGCTTTGGATCTCATCAAACTGATTTCATTTGATCATTCTCAAATCGTTAGGCAGCACTTTGTGCCATGAGGATTATTAAGAAAGTACCTGAATTATTAGACCATTTCGTAGCCAAAGCTACTTCTCTCTTATCTGATCGAAATCATGGTGTTTTACTCTGTGGAGTCACACTTGTGACAGATATGTGTGCCATGGATAGTGATGCACTCAAAACGTTTCGTAAAGTGAGTTTGATTTTATACGTCATGTGTAGGATCAAAGTACTTTGAGGCTCATCTTTGATCCGTCTCCAA
>NW_006768850.1:298391-300491 GCF_000204055.1 Melampsora larici-populina 98AG31 | reverse complement strand
GGAACGATTTGCTCCTAATAAAAGGTGGCATATTGATACTATGTTGAGGGTCTTGAAATTGGTAAGTCTTGAGATTCTTTCAAAAGCTCTTGACGCGGTAGATTTGATTAATATTGAGATGTACCTTCTTTGATTGGTTTGTATTCAGGCTGGAAACTATGTTCGAGAAGAAGTTTTATCTGCTTTTGTTAGATTGATTTGTCATACACCTGAATTACAAGCTTATACAACTCAAAAATTGTATTTAGCTCTAAGACAAGATGTTTCACAAGAATCTTTAACTTTAGCTGGTCTTTGGGTTATTGGTGAATTCGGTGAAGTTATACTTAGAAGTCATGGTGGTGGTGTAAACCTTGAATCTGAAGAACTTGTACAAGAGGTATGATTGATACTTGATATTTGCATCTTCACGGATTGCTAGAGATACTGATTATGCTGTGTGGATCGGTTCAAAGGTTAAAGAAACAGATATAGTCGAATTAATCGATCTAGTACTTCTCTCACCATACGTCAACCAATTAATTCGACAATTCGCCTTAACAGCCTTGGCTAAATTCTCATCAAGACTTTCACCTTCAGCATTTTCACAACAAACTATAAATCAAATCCTTTCAAGATATATGTCTTCATCTGAATTAGAAATCCAACAAAGAGCAGTAGAGTTTAGTCAACTACTTGGAATGTCGGAAATCAAAACCGGGGTTTTAGAACGAATGCCTCCACCTGAACTTAAGGCTTCGGTTATGGGAACTGTTAGTGAGAAAAGAGCCGTTGGATCTACAAGGGCTGATAAAGATGTAAGCAAACTTTTGAAAAATGATTTGAGTGATTGATTTTTTTACTAAAGCTCTGATTATGTCGATTCTTTGTTTATTGAAACACACAGTCATTGGTTGATCTTATGGGAGATGAGATTAGTAATACAAATCAAGGAAATGAGAACGCACCAGCAGTAGTATCAACTCAAACTACACAAGACCTTTTAGCAGATATTTTTGGAGGAGGAGATCCAGGAACGAATGTGACCAATAATCAAGGTCCACCAAAATCGTCTGTGAATGATATTCTCGGTCTCTTTAATCCGACTTCTTTACCACCCTCAGCAACAAGCAATGTTCCACAACCATCGATGGGTTCATCATTATTTGATGAAGATGTGATGGGAGGATCAATGGTGATGGAAAGCCCACCGGCTCCTCCTAGTTTTGTGGCCTATGATCGGAACGGATTGAAGGTTTCACTTTTACCGTCTAGAGATCCTTCGGCTAAGAATGTTTTGAAGATCACCGCTCAGTTTGTTACTACGGGAATTGAAGCTATTATGGGAGTTAACTTTCAAGCTGCTGTACCTAAAGTTGAGTTTTTTTTGTTCTTCTTTTTAGAAGAGATCAGGGGTTTTTTTGAAATAGTTTGGTTGATTTTGGGAAGGAATTGAATTGAGATTGATCTTGATTTGTTTGTTTTTGTGTATAGACTCAAAGGTTACAAATGCTTTCGATTTCTAATCCAGATATAATGCCAGGAGTAGTAGAAACTCAACAATTAAGAATCATGTATCCAGAAGGAGTAAGTCTGTAAATGTTCTTTTTCAAAAAGAACCGGGGGTTTTTTTATTGATCTTTTTTTTGGGTGTTTTATTTTGATAGGCTGCTATTAGATTAAGAATTAGGATTGGATTTAATTCTGGAGGTGAAAGTAAACAAGATCAAACTGATTTTAGTTTTCCTGCATCTATTACACAATAAATGGAGTATAGAATGATCAAGTAAATGAGAAAATTCATCAAGGACAAATGATTAGAAAAAAAATCGAGATCATCATCAAAAATACATGTTGAGGTTCAGAGAATAGAGAATGAATGGGTCTTTTTCGATGGTTAGACTGGTTGTTAGAGTGAAGGTTCTTTTGGAGTTTGGTATAGGTAGAGGTTATAAGTAAAATCAAGAAGATGATAAAGTTTTGGTTTTGGTTCTTTTTGATTTGTGTTTAAAAGATATATCAACGATTTTTGTTTTTGGTGTTTAAGTATTTATTTTTTTCTTAGATTTGATTGATATTTGAATGTGTAAAGAAAGAGGAAAGATAAAGAAAAAGTGAGAA
>NW_006768850.1:295723-297974 GCF_000204055.1 Melampsora larici-populina 98AG31 | reverse complement strand
TATGGGCAATGTACGGGCTGTATATACCAGGTTATCGAGGATTCGAGAGTGGTGCTTTTGAAGTCCAATCGATTATGATTTGTTGTTCAGGCTGAATCAGCATCAAAAAGGGAAACTTTGTATAAAGTCCCGTTTCTTTGCTTCCCCGTTCACTAAAATTTGAATCAAAAACTGATCTTGCCTTCTGTCTCAAACCCATCGATCTTTGAATGACAACATCCGCAACAAAAAAGAGAAGCTTCCAAAATCAAATTGAAATATGACTCAAAAATTTGATGGGACTGTTCTTTGAATATTGATCCTGTCTTTGATTGCTCGTACTGTTTGAAATGATTGCTGAATGGTCTTGTTAATGTTGATTAGGTGCCTTCAAACTAGGGAAAAGTTGAAAAGTTGAAAAGAAAAATTGGGAACCGTGTAATTACAATACAAGCGATATAACGCTGTAGTGAAATCATTGTTTTTCATTACACACCTTTTTGCTGCTTCAAAACTATGAAGCCCTACACTACAGATCAAAAGATTTGTAATCGTGACATGTTTTCCATCACCTGTTTCCAGCATGTTGTCCTCATATGTCGAAAACATCCCCAGTAAAAATGTAACGTAAACATATGTGATTATGTTTCAGATATGTACGTTGTACATCAGGGAATCATCGTGGAAATTTTTTTCTTGCATTATAAAACCTTGACTGAACATACACTCAGTTCAAAAAGGAGTCGATCCGATGGGGTTATTTTTTGAAAAATTGGTTACTGCACCCGCCTGCACGTTGGGGAACTGGGCTCGTCATGAGTTTGGGCTCAAGAACTCATCAAGGTGAGATGGTGATGAGGATGCATTACATCTTTGCATGCAAGGGAAGTTAGTGTACATACAACTTGTGGAGATCACAAACAAGACAAGAAATGAACCACAGCTTTTTATGAATCGGTGTATAGAAAGGAGGCAGACTGAAAGGGTATCAATGAATGGAAGCTTGATTTGCTAGCAATTGTGACGCGATTGATTGATTGATCCAATTCTAGGTGACTAAAAAATCAAAAGTTGAAGTGATACTTAGAACTTCTATGTATGAGGTCGAGCTGAAGCAGGAGACAAGGCTTATTGACCAAAAGCAAACCAAACGCTGGAAACGAGAGCGATGGAAATGATTGAGCGAGATGGGAAATGTGAAATGGGGGACATGTCAGCATCCAATATTTCATGACTTCATCGACTTAACACAGGTCTGAATATGTGGAGAATGGTGATGAAGAGAAAGAGAGGTCATACCTGAAGTCGTATAGAAAGAAAAAGGAGTCAAAGAGTGAACAGATGTGAAAAGCAAGCTATGACTTTGCTGAGAGGTTAGTGATGCGAATTCAGCAAAGGTTTTCATGACTAGGTTTTTCAAAGTCAAGCCTCAGGTCTTGGTGCAGGCTTTTCAATCCGTTGGGGCAGTTTATGTTCTGGTGAGGTATTGAGATACCTCGAGAATATATGTTTTCAAATTATGATAAGAAATACATCAGCCTTACATATTTTCTACAAAAACACAAAATCCACATCACGATTACAAAACAGCTGTGTCACTGCTAAGTAAGTCCCATGTTTCTCAAATGTCATTACTGGGGGTGTTTTGAACACATATTTGCCCTTAAAGTTTGGACCGTAGTGTATGAGGGAGGCCCCCTCCAAATACAAAGTCTAACTTTGTGATTGCACTACAGCATTGTATTGCTTGTATTGTAATTACACGGTTCCCAATTTTTCTTTTCAACTTTTCAACTTTTCCCTAGTTTGAAGGCACCTATTGAGTGTGAACAACAAATGAAATGATTCGATCTCAAAAGCGATAACATGTTACAGCTCGCACATGACTTGTGTCACGGGTGATTAGGCATGACACTACCTGTGAAAGGCAGGGGGGTGGTGGGGATACCGGGATCCTTTTTAAATACATGTTTCAAGATTGATGGAAAAACAGTCATAGTTTACTTGTTATGGTTATGGATATGTATGATGGGCCAGGGTTCATGAATTATGTGATACAGAGATTTGATTGATTTCATGGTTTCTCATATGTAAATGGTCCTTTCCATGGAAAAATGGTGATCACATGAAGGAGTACATAATTCTACATGGATTAAATGATTCAAGAAATTGTTATTTGTTGTATGACTGTATAGACAAAGCTTGGATCAAACACAAAGAAAGACCAGCTGTTTTTCTTGAAAGTACACCAAAATTCAAATTTCCAGACCAC